>NC_090776.1:25414849-25442349 GCF_040054535.1 Antennarius striatus | reverse complement strand
TTTGACTTGTCTACCATGTTGAGTTAGTGTTTTGATCATCGAGGGCGGATGTGATTTGATCTGCAGCAATTGGAAACCTGGCCAGACTGAAGTCATTGGATCTGAGTAACAATGCCCTCCAGCTCATCTGTCCAGAAATTGGCCGACTGAGGTCTCTGCAACATCTGAGATTGTCCAGTAACCAGCTGAAATGTCTTCCCCAAGGTGAAACACTGACTGTTTCTCTTATTTTCTAAACAGTAAGAAGTAATTGAACAGTTTGAATGAAATCTTGGTTCTGTTTCACCACTGTTCAAAAGCCTCACATCTACCATCAGTCCACCCAGACGAAAATATTTTCAAGTGTATGGATGCATCAGAGCTCGAGTCCACTGAAGATAAGCCTGTAGAATCAATTTAAGCTGCTGTAAACAATTCCGATTATAAAATAAGAGAGATGTTAACAGAATTTGAATTGATAATATCTGTGTATGCATGAACTGTTTGCATGAAAAAAGGAAGGAGAGAAATTGAGGTTTTTTTGAGTTTTTTTTTTAAATTGAGTCTTTGTCACTTCTGAGAAGTCTTTGCCATTTTTGTCACTCATTGTCAATTTATACAAAGTTATGTTATTTGTCAGCAGAGAGTTACTGAGATAACATTCAACAGACAGAGCAGACAGCTTAGAACATCAGTAACACTTTTATTCCATGTGTTGTTACAGTGGGACAAACCAGGCATAACTGAATGTAAAAATCAAATCAGAAATACTGCTTATTATTTGATTCCTTGCTTTGTGAAGTTGTCATGAAAAGAGGAATGCATTTGAACCCTTTCAAATCCTGTACATGTCACATCGTACATATGGTTAATGATAATGGTCATGCACTTCTTACTGAGCTGTCAATCAATAATATCATGACATTTACACATCAATTAATCAATGTTTAACGCCACAAGAGTCATCCCTAACTACCAACAGCAGGAGCTTACAGTCTAGATTGGTTATAGCATCCTCACTTTTCAATGCCCAAGTAAAATGTCTCCAAATGTTGTACTGCCTGCCATTATTCATAAGAACAAACGTTTTATTGCAAAACTGGTCAGTAAAGGTTGTTGGGGGGATCTTTCCAAAAGTTTCTCTAAATTGATAAAGTTCATCTTATCAAATTACAGTTTCCAAATTTCCAAGTTTTGCTTCTTGATTCCATATGTCAGAATTTTTGAGTACTGGATAAATAATGCTACTGATAGTAAGCATCAAATATTACTTCAAGTCAGAAATAAAACTTACCTTTTGTTGATTGTGATGAAATTGTGAACATGCATAAAGACTGATTTCATGTGTCTGACACCTTCAGAGATTGGAGAGCTGAAGGAGCTGGAGACTTTGGAGGTATCGATGAATCAGTTAATGTCTCTACCAGATCAGCTGTATCGCTGTACATCTCTTCAGAATCTGACGGCAGACCACAACCTGTTGAGCCACATTCCACGACAGCTCTGTTGTCTGCGCCGCCTCAGTCAGCTGTCTATGGCCTCCAACCGGCTGGCTTTCTTGCCTCTTGGTCAGTATACTCTTCTTATTATCTATTTAGCTACTGGAAAATACACAAAGGTAATATCTTTGTGCATGTTCCAGATCTGGGAAAGTCACAGGAGTTGCAGTTTGTGTTTGTGGACAACAATGTGGACCTAAGAGGCCTTCCCTCCTACTTGTACAACAAAGTCATCGGTTGCAGCGGGTAAGTTAGCCTGCAGATGCAGAGCTTCAAGGCATGCAGATATCATATTAAGTTATTTTCTGTAGATTATTACTCTTTTCACCATTTCGTGGGACTTTGTGTATATGTTGCATGCGTGCCACATATTTGTGGGTGTGCATCAGTAAGAGCAAAGGGTTTTTCGCTAGTGTCTGAGATGTTTAAAAGGATAGATTGCTTTAATAGAGTTTAATTTGTTCAACTTTAATTCAGCTTATTTGATTTGGATAAATGCAACATCCTTTGATGAAAATGAGGCCATCTATTTGTTGAATAATGGAACAGAATTATAAAACTGTTGGAAAATATATTTTTGATGTGGACTCAATAAGAGTCCACAATGTGAGTGGACTCAATGTGTGTGTTTTTCTCATGCAGGTGTGGTGTGTCGTCCCAGACGGTGGAGGGTGACCCGGATGAGTGGTTCGGTTCTGTTGAGGCACTCTTCAGGCTTCCGCCTGAAGTGAAGGTGGTGGGCTCAGAGACAGATAATGTGGTTCCCCTGGAGGAGCTCTCTATGAGAACCCTGTATCGTATCTTCCACCGCCGGACAAAAGGTGAGGAGTTTAAAGACTCTAGAGTTCTGGACTTACTGTGGATTTGAGGAGAGTCAATGTTGAGTTGCTCAGATTTTGACAATTTGTTTTTTTATTTTTTATTTTTGTGCTGCTGTGATGCATAAGTAGGCTATGAAGTTACATATTTTGTATGTTTTTCTAAAGAAGGAGAAGGTACAGGATTTATTTTATTTTTATTTAATTTCAGTGCCGTTCCCATGCAGTTCCTGACCTTCTGACTGGTTCAGTCGACTCTGCAGCTTTAATTGGCTTCTGTCAAAAACAGAATGAAGTGTTTTAAGAAGGACACAGGAGTGAGATACTTTTGTAATGTAGCAACTTTGGAGGAACCACATCGTTGTCTAGAACAGGGGTTGGCAACCCAAAAAGAGCCATATTGGACCAAAAAACTAAAATCCAATCTGTCGGGAGCCGCAAAAAATTATAAGCTTTGTAAGTGTATATTAGCTATACTGTATTAGCCTACTATCGAAATGTCTAAGTAGGCTACAATTGCATAATGAGCCAAGATTACATTTTTATTTTCCCTGCAACACATTCCCTGTGGCCCATCAGAGTTTACATACCTGCACAACAGTGCTGTCTGTTCAATGATGATCACATCACAAGACTCATCATAGGCAACTAGTGTGCTGGGGTGGTTGAATTAATCTCCTTGATTTGCTGATTAGTGACGTTGCGTGTCCTTTCCTTCACTGTCTTTGCAGAGAGAGGCATATTGTGTATTATCTCTGTTTTGTGTTTGTAGTGATACAAAAACAAAACAGATACATTTGTGAACGGTTTTCCACGCTTTATTATCTCTCGGGTTACAACAAAACTAGCAGCATTACTGGAGTTTGGAGATGTAATCCACTTATTAAATCTATCTTTGCGCTCCTCCAATTTCTCCAGAAGCACTGTAATCACACTTTTTCTGTCAATCCCAGCTGGGTGGTCGTCTGCAAGTTTAGCATGGCTGCCCTGGAAATGTTTTTCTAAATTAGTCTTTTTGTTGTTTGACTGCTTATCACTAAAGAACAAACATGCAGGCAGTATTTTTTTTTTTTCATTTGTAATTTATCTCCGGAGAGCCACTAGGGTAGCCCTAAAGAGCAGCATCCAGCTCCAGAGCCACAGGTTGCTGACCCTTAGTCTAGAATGGGTAGTTACTGAAAACACTTTGTTTAGCTGGATGGTTTTTGCAAATATTTTCCTCTACTGTCTTTCCTGTAGACGTCAACTTGCTGCCTCCCATCAGCCTCCCAAAGAGCCTTCTGGACCTGCTGTTGTTTCCCCTGGGACACTGCCATCGCTGCAGTCAAGCCATGTTCACTATAGTCTACCCCAAACTCTTTCCCCTCCGTAACACCGTATTGGCAGGAGTTCACCGCAGGTGAGAACAAATGCACCATCTTTTCCCAGCAAGACTGCCGACAGAGCTACTTCACAACCTGATTACACCTTTTCTTCTTTTATTCACAGCACTGAAAGATAATTGCATATCTATGCTCAACTACATGTTTTCAAATCCTTACGTTTTTCTTCCTCTTCACTTTTCTCCTCTGAAGGACAGCTGTGAGTTTTGTAGCCTACTGCTGCTCCAGTCGCTGCATCCGGACCTTTGACCTCCAGGCATGACGGTGCTTTCCTCATCCTTGTTGTTCACTTTCTCTCTGGAGCTCTGGAGTGGTTTTCATAAGGTGACAGACGACGGGCTTGTAAACCGTTCCAATAGTTCATGAACCCTTTCCTTGGCAGATGGGAAAGAACCATAAAATGTGTAGCTGTCGGGTGGAGAAGATGATGGACACATGGCTTCTTCAGTCATGTTTGAACACACTTCAAAGACCCTACATTATGTAACTGAGACTAACTAGGAGGCATTGCTGTATAGCTGTGTGTGTGGTGGGGATGCTGTGCATCAACACGGCACCATTTTTTCCCCCCATTTAACTAGGTCTGCCTAGAAACAGGCAACCTGATGCAACTACTTGTTAAGAAGCACTTTCCGTGAGGACGCACTATTTGTTTGATAAAATAATAATTTTTCACACAGATGTTTTTTGCAGCTGTCACTTCTGATTTGTTGTGATTGATATTAAGGTTTTAAAATTTGTACAACTACGAGGTTTACTGATTTCTAAAAAAAATTGAAAGGTTGAAATAAAAAATACAAGAATCAGTTTGTGAGGGTTTGACTCCATAACGTTCACTCTTCACTAGTCTCCATGTGTCTTTGAACAAAGATGCCTGAGTGTAATGTAAGATTATTGGCTAACTACATAAATTTAAGTGCGTTCTGTGAAATTAATGGGAACTCAGATTGAAGACTCGGTGGTTTTAAGATTTCCTGTCTGAAGTTAAATGTATTGTTATCATCTGCAGGGAATATTCCAAATTCATTAGAGCCACTGTGTTTTCATTACTGGGTCATTCTACCAGATTCGAGCAAAGTTCAGAGTTGGAGACACATTTTTAAAAGTTGTTTTTGTTTTTTTCAAAAACCTTGTCCATACATAAATTGTGCCATACTTCTATGGTACAAATCTAAAAAAGGCGCAGTCAAATTTCATATATCAATACCTTGCCTGTTCTTGAAATGTTTTACCGCACCTGAAATGTGTCACTGCCATAACACAGCAATGCACTGCATTAAAAACTATTATATTCATATGTTGAAATTGTGTGTCCATACACCCTCTAAAGAACATTTTTAAAAATTTATTATGAATGACAACTTGAAGCCTCAGTGCTTTATACTTGTATGTACATGTGTACTGTGACTGATACTAGACTTCTGTGGAGAGTGGAGCAGAAAGCACAACAGTCCCTTTACCAGGATCGATAGTGTGTTCATCTGACTGAGACGCATCCTCTGTGTATGGTGCTGCAGCACTTTCTTGGCCCTCTGGGACTATCATGTCTCTGACTGGAAAAAATATCATGTTCATGTTCATGCTCATAATATACAAAAGACAATCAAAGTCTGGATACATGGATAAAATGGTACCCAATTTTAAAAAAATCTTTTATCCTTGCATATATTAATTCTGCTAATTTATGTTTCCTCATTCGTTTTCATGCATGTTCAGTTACACTCTTATAACACCTTATATAAAATCCTGTATTCAATTGCACACTTGCAATAGGGTAAAGATGTTAACTCAAGTATTGTTCTGCCTGGTATATGACATGGACAGTCTACATTTAGATAGATAGAGATAGATAGATATATACTTTAATGATCCCAAGGGAAATTCAGGTGACATCTGCTCACAAGAGATACAATAAATACAATAAATACACACATGACAGAAAGTTTAAGTAACATTATATACATGCTGTTACATAATTATAACAACAGGAAAAAGAATAGCCTAAAATAAAAGGAAGGAAGCATAGGCACATGGGAGAAGAAGAGAAGAAAGAGCTTTGGGAGTCGATGAAGTGTGATGAGTAACACGTGAATGAGCCGAGCTGTGAACTGATTAAGGACCCCCACAAAGTGTCCCACAGTGCATCCACAGTGCGTCCCAGGCCCCCCACGTCTATCCCTTCTCACCCGACCTTGATGACCCTGCGGCTTCAGACCCCCTCCTCCTGAGAGAGTGGTTGTGCCCCCTGATGGCACGAGGCACAAAGGAGGTCCTGAGTCTCTCAGTGGAGGAGCTTGGTGACAGCAGTCTGCCACTGAAGGAGCTCCTCTGCTGGGTGATGGTGGTGTGCAGGGGGTGGGTGGTGTTACCCAGGATCGACCTAAACCTGGACATAGTCCTCCTCTCTAGGACAGTCTGTATCGAGTCCAGATCCTGACCGATCACAGAGCTAGCCCTCCGGATGAGCCTGTGGAGTCTCTCTGTGTCCCGTTTCGTGGCACCACCACCCCAACACACAATGGCGTGAAACAGCACACTGGACACAATGGACTGGTAGAACAGTCTGAGCAGATTAGAGCTGACGTTGAAGGAGGCCAGCCTCCTCAAGAAGTACAACCTGCTCTGACCCTTCTTGTACACACAGTCCAGGTTGTGCGACCAGTCCAGTCTACTGTCCAGCTGCAGCCCCAGGTACTTATAAGTCCCCACAACGTCCACCTCCTTACCCCCGATGACTACTGGCTGTGGGGAGGGTGGTGCCCGCCGGAAATCCAGCACCATCTCCTTGGTTTTGGAGATGTTCAGCTGAAGCTCGTTCCGCTGACACCACCCCACAAAGTCTGTCACCACTCTCCTGTACTCCCTCTCATCACCCCCCCTGATACATGCCACAATTGCAGTGTCATCAGAGAACTTCTGCATGTGGCACGTACCCGAGTTTATACATACGTTTATACACCATTTATACATTTCATCCCTTTTTAAAAGTTTTAATTTCTGCTCTGTTTCATTCTGGAGTGTGTGACTTTTTCTGTCATGTTAATGCCTGTTTAAGTATTCGGCGTGGTATTTGGAATGAGCTGGTGACATCTGATCAGTATCATGGTGACACATGAGGTCTGAAAAATAGATTTATTCGGAGAGTCATTTTTGAACATTTTCAA
This sequence comes from Antennarius striatus, assembly GCF_040054535.1. NCBI lineage: Eukaryota > Metazoa > Chordata > Actinopteri > Lophiiformes > Antennariidae > Antennarius > Antennarius striatus. The sequence continues at coordinate 25,435,507 of NC_090776.1, read as the reverse complement.
TTTCTCTGCAACAGAAGTTAAACTGCTTCCATCCATTCCCTGCATGTTGTGCATATATTCGCACCTATTTTATTATTTTCTTGCAATCACTGGCATCATGGTGTGACCGATCACTACTAGATAGTCAGTTTGGGATAGAGGTAATGGACAGAGTTGGTCCTATTTATATAATTACCTGTATATAAATAGAACCACCTCTTATGGATCATTAAAGTTGATTTCATTTTCATTTCATTCATATTACCTGCAGAGTTATGTGTGAAGATAACGGACTGGAGGAAATGAAAACGATTCATTTACACTTCTATAATCTCTTCCTGTCTGTCACACTGAAACTTTAATGCACAACTCCACATTTTATATGTTTAATCACCTCTGTCAAACAGCATTCACATAGAGTGTTTCTTTATAACTTAAATAAAATATTTTATCCACTTATATATCAACACAAATAAAGCAAAATCCGACTATTTGTCTCTGTGTAAATTTTATGCTTGGCAAATATGCTGAACATATTTTTACAATATAGTATTCGAGACATGACTTGAAGGGCTTTAATCCACTCCCTGTGACGTCAGAGGGCGCGGCCATTTTGTAAAAACGATCAGCTTCCTCTGAACGAGGCAGAAAGAAAGGTGAGGTAACCTTCAAATTAAAAGCCTTCGAAAGGCAGAAATTAACCAAAGGCGAATTAAAAGTTAAAACAATTCAGAATGAAATGCATACATGTATTTTTCATCTAAATTTCTTATTAAATGACAAACTTAGAACAATATTAACAAAATCAAAAAGAAACAACCGCGTTACTAGCAGGGAGCATATTTTGAAACGCCTTTATTTTATTTAAAAAAAAATACACCGGAAGTGATGATTTCACAGTCTTCTAGCTTGACCTGTGTCGTGGAGGAGGGCGCTGTGTTTCCACCGGGTTCAGTCCCGGTGAGTGGAGCGTTGACACGGACGGACGTTTGCATACTCGGTCCAACAAGAGAAGACGAACAAAATAAACTTGACGAGGTACGTGTGGCTCTGTCTCAGTCTTAAACACCATCTCCTTTTTGAGTTTGAGTTTAGTCACCAAATACGTTTGTTTAAAGTTCTGCGCAGTGGTTTATGTGTGGCGGCACGGTAAAGTTTTATTTTCTCTTCAAACGTTAAATATTTATCACAACACTGGTTCGTTTGACAGAATTTACGGGCTCAAATGAGCTGAAGTAGAAGGAATGAGCTAATGTTGTATCTCGGTCTAAACTTTGTGCCGTTTTCCATAGAAAACTGGAGATCCCCTTAAACACATTACGAGATTAAAGTAGTTGTTTTTTTTTTTGCGAGGATTAAATGGCCGGATGAAGCATTTCGTGTTAAATTGTTTCTCGTGTTTCTGGAGGCTCGCCGTGAGCCGGGAGCGGTCACTCTCCGTCGGATGAGCCACTTTCAGCACCGTGGACAGTTTCACGGCACAAACACCCTGCAACTCCGACCAGAGTTCAATGCTCAGGCATAGGCTGAGAGAACTAAACACTCGGTGGTCCTCTGCAAAGATGACGAGATATCTACACGCCTTCTATAGGTAGGATGGTTGGACAAGAACCTGGTGATTTTTAGTTGAATAAGTATTTGACTATTTCTGTAAAAAGTGCATTTTCAGACTGAAACACAAAACAAAAAGCAAACAATTGCCACAAAAGCGGCATGCATTTTATCCTACAGCACTCTCCATCTTCTTCATGAAAAAGAAAATAAAAGTACCACCCTCTAATTATTGGTGATGTTCAGATGTTAACTGCTTCTGCAGTGAGGCAGAATAAACGGGTTTCTAAAAAAACCCAAAACATAATCTGATCTGCATTGGAAATAGACCGTTTTTTCTGCATGGTCATATTTTTGTTCATGCCAGCAAACTTTAAGATGTTTTTGCCTCTGTTTTCCCAGAGGAGTGGGCCTTAGCTTCAGTGATGGTGCTGTTTCAGGATGAGCCAGGGAGACTTCCTGAGCTCTGATCTTTGGCTTAATATTTCCAATGTGACCAGATCCTGAGAACATTGGCTTTGCGATGTATTAATGGAATATGCAGCGTAGGATCATTAATGATTGTGCGTATTGCTGTCTATCATTATTGTACTTTGTGGTGGAAAGCACTCAGTTTGAATGTGAAAGCGCTCTTGTTATTTGCCAGGACTTTGGTTCATGTGTCTCCATGTTGAGACAGTGGAACAAAAACTTGCAGCTCTGACTCTTTATGACACAGTAAACACAGTATTTCAAAAAAATTCAGCAAAAAATGAACAAGCAAACACCAAAACACACAGGCAAACAGCAAAACAATGAAACAGTTTAAATATGACAATACACAAACAAATAAAAGGCCAAACATACAAACATTGAATAAACAATGTTCAATGAAACAATATACAGTATGTGAAATAAATTTGCTAAAAATTGTCTTCAGTAAGTATAACGTGAATTCAGGCTGCAGATGATATAATTTTTTAAATTGGAACGTTAGATATTTTGAAAGATAGCCTCAGGCAATGTGAACAGTAAATATGGGTGAGCAATTATGAGATGTTACAGACAGGACTGCAAGAATCCACCCATTTTCTGGATGGTTGATATTAAGTGAGTAGAAAGAGCTGTTGACCTTTTAAACCATTAACCTGACAATAGTTTCTGATTGTAATTTGTGTTGTGTGCGCAACATTTTGTACATTTACAAGTTTTCAAGAAAGTATTTGACAATACACCTTAGCAAAGTATGTGGACATGTGTGCAGTTAAGTTGCTCATGACACACTTCTCTTTGCGGGGGTTGAATATTGGGATACCAAAGTACCTGCAGCTGGTTAGTTTAGGTTCTGGCCTATTTGGGTTATCACCTTGTTAACCTCTCACCTCTAAAAACAGAAGACAAGGGACGGAGCTTATAGTTGAGTGGATAAGGTGCTCATCACGTAGCACAACTTCCTGAGTTCAATACTGGGTTAACCTCTAGGCTTCAGAAACAGCTGATGTTATGTTTTTCCCATTGTTCAACCTCTCATCATGTCAGTTTGGTGCTGTGTCTTAAAAATGCCAGAACTTGCAGATGCTGCCTCATTATTTATTCATCTTATCGTGATGAATTTCGGTATTTTCTGTTGAAAAATGCCAGATGGCACAAAAGCATTAATATTCACAGTGAACTGTGATCAAAATCTTCTTTTGCACTGCATGATGTTCACTTATTAGCCCTCAGAAATAATATGAGCAAAGTGTTTGGTTTTTCAGTCAATTTTTGGCAACCGCCTAGAGATGAATAAATAATGACTTTAGAGCAAATTTAAGACCAGATATTATGAATTTAACTTTGTAACTCAGATTTACTTGATCATCATCACCAAACCCAAGGATTTGAAATTATGAACTCGATTTTGAGTCAGTTCTCCAGCACATTGCACAAGCATGTCTCACAGTTCAGCAGCGTAGAACGGCACAGAACAAACTTGGTTAAGATGAGATATACATACAACCACCAAGTGTATTCATTCATCAATATCACTGAAAGCTTTTAGTGCTGAGGAAGGTTAACTTTGTTTAGTTTAAATTTTACATAAGCATGAGGACCTTCATGTAAAAGCATTCTGGGTGAAAATTACATATTCATGCTGTTAGTTTGCCTTCTAGTAGTTCAGCCACAAAGACAGTGGAAAGGAAGACTGGCAACAAAAAAACCCATGGGTACACCTGGAACACAGCACTAAACACACGCGCGCACCCACCCACCCACACACACACACACACACACACACACATACACACACACTATAGGTACTATATGGGTCTGTCATCTCAGCATAGGGTTTTATTACATAAAGAACAGCATGTACACAGCAGCGCATTGACAGGTGTCCTATTGAGAGGGGAGGAGAGAGAGAAGAAATGGTGGTAAGGAGCGTGTGTATGTCTGTGTGTGAGTATGTGTGTGTGTGTGTGTGTGTGTGTGTGTGTGTGTGTGTGTGCGCTCTAGGTTTTATGTAAAATGAGAGAGGCTGTGAATACCAAAGTGAAAGAAAAGGGAGAGCATGTAAGAGGGAGGGAAAGTAGAAGAGAGCGAGTGACAGAGTGGTCCATGTGTTATGTAAGTGTGGCAAGGCATTTATGCCCGCGTGCGTGTTTGTGTGTGTGTTTGTGCGTGTGTGTGTGTGTGTGTGTGAGTGTGTGTGTGTGTTTATTCTGCAGGCCTACAGATTAATCGAGCGGGTTTTATCCTCAGTGAATGGGACAGTGGAGCTTTGTAGTGATTATCTCTGCGGGCCACAGATGATTGCTTTGAATCTCCTGCCCGTCCTACAACACCATGTTTTCCAGCCTACATCTCTATGCGTCTATTTGTCATTCAGTAAAATTTGACAGATGATTTAAATTTGAGAAGTTGGTAAGTGGATGAAGTTGCTAGAAGTCATGTCATAAAGTTTTGAACAGCAAGTAGCCAACTACCACAGGTGAAAACAATTCCTAAAACAGTTTGGATGTGAGTTTGGTCTCTTCTCAGACTGACCACTCCACCTCTGCATGGCTGTCTTTCTCTGGTTAATCTGTCCATCTCAATTGACGCTTGCCTGCTGCAGCTCTCAGTCCTCTCAGTCTGTCCGCCCTCTTTTGGATTATATAACAAGTAAATATCAGAAATGCAATCTGCTCTGTCATCCTTGCTCAGCTGATACAAAATGCCCGAAAGCTGAGAGCCATTTGTCATGTGTGTCCTGTAATTCTCCACCTCAGTGGAGGTGTCAAAACCAGAGCTGGATGTCTTGAATTGAACATTCGTGTACTGTCCCTGCCAGGTGGTCAGGTTGGTGCCCTCTCACCTCTTTGCTCAGTGTGTTCAGCTGTTCAGTTACTCCCCCAAGGTTCTGGGATCGTGAAAAATAAAGGAATTTGCAGTAAATTATAGGCAATGGCTATGAAGATAACAAATTAATAATTAAATTGTTCAATAGAATTTGATATAATTATTAGATCTCACTAAGAAAAAATACATAAATAACATAAAAGCAATCTTGTTTCGACTGCAGACTCCTGTCTGTTTTTCCTTCCTGTGTCTCCATGGGGAATGCCTTAGTATTCTGACACCATATTGTCACGGCAGGCATTGCTGTGGGTGGAGAACAACTACCGTATGAGCCTTGTTCCGTTCAGGTCAGCCATTCCGGCCGAGCTGGAGGGCAATTTGGAGACTGGCTTATTAAACTGTTTTCAGAACGTCTGACATTAATTTCTTTAATTTAGAAACGGTCATGCTCTGTTGTTGTTGTTGTGTTGTTTTATTTTTAATATTTCTGAAGCTGAATATGAAATACTTGAATATTTCAAAGTTTGGACAGGAAATACTTCCTGACATTGACACTGAACCATTTTGTAAGATCAAAACATTTTATTGTCTGTACAGCTTATACATCTTTTACTCCAGCATGCATTTAATGCTTGTGTTGCTACTATAGTACAATATCTTTAGAATTCAACTCTTTATATGATTTTATTTGATTCCTGTCTTCTCGAGTCCACACTGTAACTGATGTAATATTGGTTTTATCATTTCCCTGTCTGGTTGTGGAGTTCAATGTGATGAAAATTTGATGAAGGATCCAACAGACCATCACAGAAATATCTGAAGACCTCTTTTTGCACAGCTCAAACAGATCTTCTCATCATATGGTTTTATGGTTTCTCTTATGGGAATTTTTCTTACAACTGATTTCCTTTTTCATTTTAATGTTAATTATTTAGCATTAATTAACACCAGCTTGAATGTACAAGTTGATTTAATTTTTGTATGGTAGACATTAAAATCATCTCTTCAGAAGTGTGTGTGTGCATGCATGTGTGTGTGTGTGTGTGTGTGTGTGTGTGTGTGTGTGTGTGTGTGTGTGTGTGTTTTGGTGTATGTATGGTACATGAGCAGTCAGGCATAACATGGTGAGTGTGCTGCCTTAATAGATTCAGCCTTTGGGCTCCCATCATGCTCAGCGGCCTGGCCACATCTTGGCATGTGCTCACTTCTTATAGGTCAGCAGGGAGGTTCAGTATGTACGCACTTGTCTGTGTGTGTTTGTTTGTGTGATTGTGATCGATGCCTCTTTCTTCATAGTAATGATAATTTGTGTTCTCCTCACTGCAAGATGAAATAATTAAAAATCCTTCCTGCAAAAACACAAATTTCTTTATGAACAATCAGCTGGCAGCAGCAAAAAACAGTGCCTCATTTGGTACAAGCAGCAGCTGGTAGAATATTCAGTATAGTCTGTGGGAAGACAGAAGGCAATAGACATTAGCTAAATAGATAGAAATGCAAATGACACTACTAGGTGGACTATTTTTGGATCAGTTATGAATTTATCAATAAAGAGATCATCTCAAGTGGATCTACTCATAGCTCGTAGACTACAAGACACATATAGAATACAGTATAAGCCATCCGGGAAATGATGAAACATCATTACAGTGAGTTTGTGTTAGCAGTCAATGGAATGTCAAGTAGCTCTCTGTGATTGGAGTGATGCATTGGTCGTCTTTTAAACAAGACACGTGTACCGTCTGTGGTTTTCCTCCACCAAACAGAGCTTTGCCTAATTAGTTTATAGTATTAGGTTTTTAGTGACCTCTTTTGCTATAAAGATGATGATGAATCTTAATGTATTTGGGTCCTGGCTCTTTTTTCCGTTTTTTTCTGTTGTGTTTTGTGTGGTGCTCTTTTTTTTTGTTTTCTTGCAGTGTTTACACTTCTGGACCACGGAAATGTAACCTAAACAATTAATGTAGCCTCGGTGACAATCCTGTCATCTCCAATGATGCGAATGAAATCACTCAGCAGCAGTCAGTGTTACTCTAATACACAAAAACACAACACTCTATTGTAATCTAGATTACGTGTTTTATGGCACCGTTCTCAAATGTATGATACAGTAACATGACACTAATAGTGAAAGTCTTGCAGTAAAGCTAGTGGCAAGACAGATGAGGATTCAAGCCTGGAGGTTTAAGTAGCCGAAATCTGAGAAGATTGTGAGGTCATTAAATTCTTCTTTTACTCCTGCCTCTTTACTTTCGTGAATGGATTTCTGGTAGTTTTTCCCCATTTTTGCTAACACAAACACAAAACAGCCAGCTAAATAAGAACCGATATGAGGGTGAAGGGGGCTGGAATAAACGGTAAAACCGGGCTTGACGTGATTTGCTCAGAATACAACTTGAAGTGGTGGGAACCTAGGATTGTCTCTGATCCGAGGGTGACTGTTTGTTTTTCTCCACAAAAAAAATATTGAAAAAATTCAAAAAATCTTTATTGAGTCATTTTGGGTCAGGCTATCTTCACTGCACAGAAGTAATGACTGCAAATTTAAACTTACTTTTGCTTCTCTTGGAGTCAAATGTGATGTATAAGTAATACTCTGCTTGCTCAAAGATGGAAACATTCTAAATTAAAACATACTGTACTTTGAAACCTCAGATCAAACAATCCTGTCTCCAAGAAATGAAAGAGTGGAAGTATTACCAATCACATGACATTTCAATTAACATAAGGAGGGTCTGAACTTGATTAATATATCTGTCAAATATCTATCATGATGTTTAACCTTCTATGGTTATGTTAAACCAGTGGCAGCAGTTAACATCATAGTTTGATGAAAAAACAAAACCAATCTTTTTCTGACCTTTCATTGCCTCTCTTACTCAGCCCATCGTCCACCGTTATAATTATACCCCTGAAACTCCACCATGGTACATGACTGCAGGGCTTTTGTCAGTCAAGCTGAAAAGTGTTGCCAACACACCACCAAAACTGCCACAACTCTGAGAATAACCATTTTGAGATGTCAAGCCTAATGTTAAAATGACCCCTAAGTAGAAGAAACAGTTTTGGCGTCTTTTATCCAATTTTCCCAGGTGTTAAGAGTATAGTGGGGCAGTTGTTAACACTTCCTTGCAAGAAGGCCTTGAGTTCAAATCTACCTGAGTTGCTTGGGAAATGTGGATTTTGTAAGTTCTCCCCATGTCCGTGTCTGTTCCCTGTAAATTAACTGTAGGAGTGAAGGCTGATTGTCTTCCTGTGTGACCCTGCAATGAACTGGTGACTTACGTACCCCGCCTTCTACCCAAAGTCAGCTGGGATAGGCTACAGCCCCCTGCAGGAGCAGATGCAGACAATGAATGAATGAAGTTAAGCTATATTAAGACCTATATGTCTCCATAATTGAGGGCATGGCCACTGTTATTGCCTGCCTGTTAGTTGTCCTAGACCTAAGCTAATGGAATTCACTGACCCTGACATTTCTGCCCTGTTTGTGGTGATGGAAAGTTTTTAATCAAATTTGTCTGAAATACATGGGTTCTATCCATTTAATTACACGAACAGACCGTCAAAGTCATCATTTAGTTCCACCTCCTTGCCCACACTTGGATGAGATGTGAGTTAGGTAGAGACAGTCACCATCAGATCAGGATAACTGGCTGATGGGTTTTGGTGTGGAGACAACATACAGGTTTTATACGGAGTAAGGAGTCAGATAGCTTCCACCTTTCAGCACATCAAATAGTATACAATCCCACTTGTTATCTCCCTTGCTCACCATGGCAAAATGTAGTGTAAGCCTTAATATCTATGGACATGGTTAGGGTGAGTTTGAAAAGCAGTGCCTCAGGGTCTGGAAATGTCTATTTTCTAGCTGAGGACCCCAATCGTTATGAAGACTAAGCTGTTGACCATACCCAGTAATTACTAGCCTAGAAGGCAGTGAATCTTTTTCTTTTCCTCCACTAAAACATTTAATTTACTCGACTGTTGAGAGGTGTATTTCTGAGGACCCAGAGGTGTGCAGAAAATATTTTATGCAATCCAAATTTTTTGACAGTTTCTAAATTAAGGAAGTAAACTGTACACAGCAGTGAGGGCATGGCTTTATTGAATAGTTACACACCCAGATGAAACAAAAAACAACAGGGCAAAGTCAGACAAAAGTAATTTCTATAGTGTGAAGCACTGAGTGAAAAAAAATCATATGGCAATACAAACACTACTGCAAAACAGGGCAGCTGCAAAATACATTATAACACTTGTAAGTGGGTCCATTAAAGTAAATCAATATTATTTTAAGTAGCATACATACTGCCAAATCCAAACCCACAGGATACCAGTTTCTTCATGGCTCATGCCTCAAAATGTTTCATCATACATTATCTGACATTGTTGTACTTACAACATTTAAGTTAAGTGGTTACTACTGTGTTAAAATGTAATTTTTTTTCTAACAATTTCAACTTCTAAATTAAGTCTTGCACTTAAAAATTCAAGTTCAGGGAAAGTGCTGTTATGACATTGTGTTGTTTTTGTGTCACTTGAATCCTTTTGAATATGAAGTCCAATAATCTTATGGTAGAGCCTCAGATACATTGGGGCTGTTATTATCAATAAAATAATACATTATTATCAGGTGTTTGAATAAAATAGTTTTATGAGACCAGTTTTACTTGAATAAATTATGATGGAGTAAAAAATAATCTCTCTGAAATCCATAAATATATTAGACTGACTGTGTAGTTGTTCCTTTGAGTTTCAACGTGGGCAGCAGTAGCTCAGGCCACTTGGTCTTGGGCTGGGGACCGGAGGGTGGTCGGTTCAAGGCCTTTGTGGAGCACAAACTAGCAGTGGAGAGGTGCCAGTTCACCTCCTGAGCACTGTTGAGGTGCCCTTGAGCAAGGCAATGCCCCCCCCCCCCACAAGCTGCTCATTTGGTGCACTATAAAGGAGCTTCCTGCCACACTACCTCCCACTTTTTTTCACTATTTGCATTTGCATACAGTATGTGTGTGTGTGTGTGTGCGTGCGTGTGTGTGTGTGTGTGTGTGTGTGTGTGTGTGTGTGTGTGTGTGTGTGTGTGTGTGTGTGTGTGTGTGTGTGTGTGTGTGTGTGTGTGTGTGTGTGTGTTACGGGCCTGCACCCATATGTATACATATACAGTACGCATGTGATAAATGACAACCGTAGAAAACTATGGAAAACATATTTTCCCCTACAAGGGATCAGTAAACTTGGTTCTTCTTAATGTTAACTTTTTGGTTGCCCTGCACATTCAGTGTGACTCTTAATGTTATTTAAAGGAGTTCTTGAGAAAGCTGCAAGGAGCAGAATCTGAGTTAAAGCAATTAGCTCTTTCCAATCAGCCACATTTACAAGGAGCACTTCATTACTATGATTTGATTGTTCCTTGTGTGTCATGTTCACAGGAACACACTTGCTGACATCATAGGCAGAAAATGACTGAGACAAACTGTTCATCTTACAAAATCAATTCTCTTCAAAACAAGAGGGCAATCTGCATTTCATTATGTAATAAGACACATTTGGAACCAATTGAATCATCTTATGATGACAAAAACATGACAAGAACAGTTTGAATGTCTCAATGAAACAGGATTTGTTCTCATCATTAAATGTGTAGTTTCAGGATTATTCAACCCTCTGAATAGCATCCAGCACACAACTACAAATGATATGTTGCTAAAGAAACCCTGTGCCCACCTGTGTAGTTCAAGTCAAAGTAACCTTCCAAAAACTTAAGAGGTATGGTTGCCTTTCAAAAGTAACAATGGAAATTTATTGCAAAGGTAGATGTACGAAGGACTGCAGAGAGATCTTAATAGCACAGATACTCAGGTTTCGTTTGATAAAGGCAAACTCTACACCCTGAGTGAAAAGGACAAGTAACGCCATCTCCAGTGGCTCAAAACCATCTACATAAACCACAGATGTTGTGGATGCTGTTCTGTGACCAAACTGGAACTTCAATTATAAGCTGAACCCTAACCCTAACCCATCTACACTGAACCATGCTCTGAGGCTGCTTTGTGGCCTCTGTCAGCAGAAACAGTCACCATGTAAATTTATCATTAGGCATTTATCAAGAAACAGAGGAAAATGTTTTATTCAAGAAAATGATTTGAACAAGATGGCTGCACCCTGTAAACCCAAGAATATAGCAGAAACTGAGACCTGTTCATGAGGAGTGGGACAAGATTCCTCAGGAATGTTGCAAGAAGCTAGTATCTGGCAACGTAGGATGTGTGCAGCTGGTAAAGACAACAAATAGGTGCTCTACAAAGTATGATAGACACCTGAATAACTGTGATGCCACATCCCGTTGAGAAACATTCTTTATTATCTTTGATAAACAGTGTTTTTCTCCTGTCCTAAAGCTTTTAACTGTTTTTGTGTGGTTTGCAAACAGCTGATTAAATATGAACCCATTCAACTTCAGATTTTTATCAGAAACACGCATTGTATGCACTTTATACTCTTTATGTCAAACAAACACACTCACACACATGTACACACACACACACAAACACACACACACACACACACAAACACACACACAGATTCTGCATTAATAACGCTGACCTGGTTCTATCCTGTGAATAATGAAACATAGCGCCCCTTTGGTGTGTTTTAAAATGTCGGAACCTCACACACACACACACACGCACACGCACACGCACACGCACACACACACACACACACACACACACACACACAGGCACAGGCACAGGCACAGGCACACACACCCTTACCTGCCCTGGCACTCTCCTTGTCCTTGAACCAGTTCTCCCTGTGTGTTCTCCAGTCCTTGAGTGTTATTAATAATGTGACACAGCAGGTCTGCGCCCTCCATGTTGAGTTATGGGCAGAGGAGAGAAAACAAGTTTGCATTGTTTTATTGCAGAGATTATTCTAAAGCTTGTGATTGCAGTCATCAAGATGAATCTACGAGGAAAGATAAGGGTGGAGAGAAGATCAAGTCTTTGGCAAATAGAATAGGTAGAGAGGGAATAAGAGAAGATTAAGTGTTCTCTGCCACTAATATCAGCTCTCTTCCCTTCAGTGTTTTTATGCCACATAGCAGAGTGAAGACATTTACGTGAACAAAGAAGAAATCTTGCAATGTTGAAATCATTTTTCATTTCTATAATTTCTATGACTCTGTTGTGCAAGTTTCTATTGAGTTTAATTGTTGCCTATTTAGAAATGCACTGGTAGCACAGAGTTCAATTTTGTGCCGTTCTCTCAAATAAAAGTAGCTTCATTCACTGTGATCAGGACAAAAATGAGCCAAACAGGAAGCACAAACTAATATGTAGTCACACTGTGCCCACCATTTCGTATCCCACCACCTTTCTAACCAATCTGCAAAAACAAATGCATGAAAGAGAGAGGACTGCCACAGCTAATCTAACAATCCCACAGATTTATTTTCGTACGTACTTCTATAAACCTGTGAGAAACATACAACTGAACAGCTGACAATCTGGCCTGGTTTCCCTTGCTGTGAATTTCAGTCCTGTCCTGATGTTCTATTTCCTTCACCAACATTGTTTATCTCAACTGAACATGTCGTTTGATTGATAGCAATGTTCTGCTTCAGTTGTTTATCACAACAGCCTGCCACAATGATGGATGCTGTGACTTCACCTTTTTGTCCTGATTGTTTTAATCTAAAATGTGTTTTGCATGCAGTCAGTCACATTGTAGGGATGTCCTTCTTTGCGGTTACATTAAAATAGCCTGTGGTTATGAATAATTAGTTCTTAAAAAATAAAGTCAGTCAATTAGTGCTCTTGTTCACATTTCTGCTATTTTATTAGTTATAAGAAAACTAAAGCTCCACACATTTAGATGATGTGTTTCTTTTTGATCTGCTCAGTGAAGTTAATATCCCTTGCAGCCATGTGAATTCATTTAATATTCTTTTCTTTATTTTGGTACAAAACAATTAACAGAGGTCTACATAATAATGGAATATATTGTTAACATAGTCGCAAGATGACACAAAAAGCTTCAATTAAAAAGATACATTTCTGTACTACGCGGCTTGTTCCACTATACTTTATATATGCACAAGCTATGAGACAAACTCTTCAGATTAACTAATTCAGATAATGTAAGTAGCACAAGATGAGATGGTTGTCATGTTGAGCTGTTGCAGAGATGTGATGTTTGGTGTGACGGATGAGGACAGAGGTAAACAGTCAGTCAAGAACATCCATTGGAACAAATCCAGAGTAACAGATGTATGAATCTATACGTAAGGATCAGGATTTTTCTATGTTCAGTAATACAGCAGGGGCATCTACATCTATCACCTTTTCAACCTATTTTTGTCGGAATATCCTCCTATTTTCAGATTCATACCTGTTATTCTTTTTAAGGTCATGTCCTAACCCTCATGCCTCCACTTCTCCCTGTAACAGCTTTTAGGCTCAGTGCTATTAATATTCTGATCAATAATTCATTTGTGCCTTTTTAATGTCTCTAAGTCAATGTTCTCCCATCATGCCTGAATTTGTTCATCAGTAAGTCTTTGATGAAAAGCATTCATGGCTGTGTTTTTTGCTTTCACTCCTGACATAACTATATTTTATTATGACATTGTTTTAACATTATTCTGTTAATGTAAAGATCTCTGGGTGGTTAGATTTAGAAGTTGGGTTTTTAGTTTCCATGGAGCATTTATACTGTACTTAAACTGCATTGTTTTTACTGGCTATGCATCGAGTAAATTTATGGACAGAGAAGAGGAAGCACAAGAAAGCAAAGACAGAGAAGACCGCTGGAAGAGAGAGTGGGTACGAGAAGAGAGAAGAGTAAATCCTCTTTCCCTGCTGACTTTAATCTCTCCGAGCCAAGCAGCTCAGGCCTTACAGCAGCCGTCAGTCAAGTGGAGCGATAGCCACCAGGGCCTCAGGTGGGGGGATGGGGATGGCCGGACGTCATGTCATGTCCTCTCGACTGTAACACGTGTGCGTGTCTGTCTCTGCATAAAACATGTTAAGCATGTTAAAGAGGAAGTGACTTACCATGATAGCTGCACAGAGAAGGACAGAGAAAAAGACTGACAGAAAGAGATGATAGCAAACATTCAAAAGACTCAGTGTTTCAACTGATTGCTTTTGTGCTTTAGCTCTGTGTCAATTTAGAGCAAAATGTGTTTGGAATCCATTCTTAATTTTGTCGTGTAAAAACGTTTTTAAATTTGGGACCAATATTTTGTAATTCAAACAGGAAATTACTGTGATTTATTTGTCTTAAAGTTGATAAGTCGTACATTCCTTCACCAAATATGGAATCAGTGAACCCTAAACGGGTGCTAAGATACTGCATACTGAGTGTTATAATAGTGACAGAGATGGAGGGGTGACGCAGCAACACAAGTCCCCAAAAGCAATACACATGTTCAAAGCATCTCATATTGACATAAAAACAACAACAACAAAGACATACTGTATGTGGCAAGTATGTATAGCATGTTGTTCACGTTCTGATAGACTGAGATTGGGTCAGGAACACGACATCTTAGAGAGGGGTAGGGTCCCGATTCAACTCCAGACCTCAGGGACTTTCTGGGTGGTATTTGGACATTTTCTGCATGGGTTCCCTCTGGGTGTTCACCTACGGTCCATGAATGAACTGTTGTTTGTCTATCAGTATAATTTCACCCCTGGGATGAACTGTCTGCTTCTGTCAGCTTCTCTGGGGTTTTCTCTACCCCAAAATTTTGCACCCGTGATGCAGTGGAGGGTAAGTGTTTTTTAGGAAATAGATGTATGTAAGCTGGACTTTGTGTGTGTGTTAACAGGAAGCAGCTCTCCTGCAAAGAGATAAGCAATCAGAAGCTGATCAATAATACAGCGGAACATTACACTCAAAGATGAATGTCGTGAGGAGAAACAGAGCATGTCAGAATTATTGATCGAGTGAGATGTCACTGTAAATAGTTCAGTAATTTATACTGAGGTAAATGTAGCATGACGGATTTCATTTTATGATGAGTAGAGCGTTTTTGTTTTTTCTGGAACATGCTTGGTGACAACAGTAATATTGCCCCTGACAACACAACACAACACAACACAACACAAAACAACACAACACAACACAACACAACACAACACAACACAACACAGCAGTGCTTGCAACAAATAGACGTGGAATGATGGTCGTGTCTTGGGTTCATTTATGTTTTGAAACTTGACACATTTTTTAAATACAGTTTTGCCATCAATCTGCTGTCGTGACAGAATGTACAGACAGTCTTCTTGTGTCTCAGAGCTTAAATCAACTAAAGAAATTTCATATTTGACTGTCAACATCATCAAGAGCAGCTTTTTCCCAGTCCAAACTGAGATGATGGATTTTTTTAGTTCATCAGCGTTCATCACATAAATCCTCGTCTCTGTCTCATGCCATTCTATAAAGTGTTGCACATTTTGTTTTTTTCATTGGACGGCGCTCTGATCAAATGACACTGAAATGAAGGGTAAATTATACGCACATGACTTGGTGTTGTTGTCACGATCAAAAGTTACAAAACAGCATATTCTGCATGAATCCACTTTCATTGTTAAACACTCGTTAACAACCATAAGAAAACAGAATTAACATTTTTCAGATACAGCCAGAAGTAAAGACATCACACAAATTCTGTTTGGAGTGGGGAGGGGAGTTGTCCCGGTGAAGGACAATTTTACTTGTGTAGAATCATTAATCAAATTAGCTTTAAAGTTGCTCTCAGATTTGGTGATTTATATGATTTAAAACACTTACTCTTCAGTTTGTCGTTATACTACACAGATACTACACACATAGTTCCATTGTGTAGTTCCACAACATCCACATCATTCACATCTCAGTCCAGGCTTCTGTGGTGTGAAGCTGTCAGTAAATCCATTTCTGAATGTAAGAAAATTATGTGTGTTTAACATCTTCATTCTCATCAAAAAATTCCATCATCCATTTGAACTTTCAAGTTGGTCTGCAGCTGGTTCTTCCTGTTTTTATGTCATTTAAATCCATGGTGAATATCACCTGGTCATTGGCATTTTGTGCAACATGATTGGCTGGATAGGTTTCCCATGTCCACTGTTACAACATACAGTTGACTGTCAGGGAAAGGGCTTGGTTAAGGGTTAGTTCACAATTTCTGGTGTTGCTGCAAAGGCTCACAGTAGCACTCAGCATGATTTGCAATCCTGTATTGGTGCACCACATGGTAATTGAACTGTTCACATGTAAAGACTCACAGCAATAGCCTTACGCAATAGTGTATTGTGTTTCAACAACAGATTGATATTAGTTCTGTCATTTGATTCTGAGAAGAAGAACATGAAAGAAGGAAAAAACTTCCTTCTCAATCTCGCTTCCCGGCACATGTTAAATTATTAACCACCCTGAGAACTCCACCGGGACGGAGGCAGAGACAGTCAGACTGAAGGCGTGGCAGGAAGACCAGATGCGTGATCGACATTGAGGTTGGACAAACTTGTGATTGTTAAACCGACCTTCTGACATTGACAAAATGATAGATGGACTCAGGTGGTCTTCTAAATACCCAATTTGTTTTTGCTGTTTCACAGGAATGTTAAATGAGCAAGAATGAATTTAAACATTAGCATGACCTAAAATATAATTTCATAAACATTACATAAACTGCAATAATGTTTCACTTGTATGTAGAGACACCTGGTTTTATAGATTTCATTTTGTTGTGGCAGATAAAAATCGATGCTTGCAGCTCCTCCTGCAGTCACAGCCTAAATGTCAGTGGTCCCTTGGTCCCAATGCAGCGTTGTATATTGCACTAGATTAGATTACAAGAAGCTTTAATGATGCCAGAGCTGAAAGGTTCTGGGTGCTTAAATTTATATAAGTGACAAGTCACACTGGAATAAAGACTTGGCAATATAATTTGTCCAATACATACAAAAATGCTCCAGAAGCACAATTAAAGTCTGATTTGATTAGATCAGATTATTTGCCAAATTAAAGGCTTAATTCTCCACAATCCTCATTTCCTCATACATCTGTCAGCCAGCAGAATTACAGCAACATACATTTTTCATGGAGCGTATTTCTAGCTCCTCTGTGTGCAACTATGAAATACTGTCTGGCAGCAGATCACAGGAACCAAAATAGACTAGCGTTTCTGTCCTGTTACTTGTACTTTCAATGCTAGAAAGATGAAGCTCCTCCCTTCACCATTCATTGTTGATATGCCTGAGGAGGAAGTCCATGGTCAGTTGGGTGGAGGTTTTAATTGAGGGTGGGTGTGTAACAGTAATGTTTATGTAGGTTTGTGGGTGTCCACGGACACGGCTGGTTGCATGTGTGGAACAGAAGCAAAACCTGTCAATTGTCAGTGTTTTAAACAATTAGTCATGCATGGTATCTGCTGACTAGGTATGGCAAGCTCAGCCTCTGGGCCTGATTTTTATCCCCTAAATCTGAGCTTTGTTTCATCTGTGTATGTTGCAGTGATTCCGGTTCTCTGTGAAAATCGAATGTTTTCAGGAGCTCTTGAAGGAATTAAAGAACTTAACCTGCATTGAGCTATAATTGTCTGAAAAGTGTTGACCTCCTTGTTGAGTCTGTTGCGAACAGCTCTTTACTGTTGTGAATGATTATTTGACTGCTAAAGAGAGCAACTGAATGTGTCACCTCAAAGAAGAGCTTCTCCATCCTCAAGATGGATCTGACAAGTAGGGACAGAAAACACCACAAATTTAAATGTTAGTCATGAAAATCCATTCATGTATTTGACATGCATTTGAAACACAATGGATTATGATGCAAGAACTATTTTTTAATGACTTGATATGTGTTTCTTAGGCATTGCCGGAATGTTTTCAGTTTGAACATTGGTTAATTTCCTAAGTCCTTGCTTCATTTCAGGGCACATGCTGTACAGCATCCATCACAGAACTTAAATGGTCATTATAATGAATGCACTAACCTCTCTCTCCTTTTCGCTCTATTTTTCCAGTATTTCTGAAGTTAAAGTTCAACAGTTATCATGGCGGATGAATCAGACATGCGCAATGAGCTGGCTGACCTGCAGACACGTGCAGACCAGATTGCTGATGAGGTAAGGAAGAAGAGATAAAAACACTGGTGTTATCTACTTCGATACTGGAAAGAAAAAGAATACATTCTATTATCTTCAAGTATAGCATTTTAGGCACTCTTTTAATTGCACTTAATATCATCAGGAACTTCAGAGAATGTTCCTATTATTTCAGGGGATTTCAAACAGTGTTTTACCACAGGAAAGATGGGTTCGGGTTAGAGTTAGGCTTTTGGTGATGTAAAGTCAGCCACTGTTGAGTGCCCTTGAGCAAGGCAATGACCCCCCCCCTACAAGCTGCTCATTTGGTGCACTATAAAGGAGCTTCCTACCACATTACCTCCCATTGTTTTCACTATTTGCATATGTGTGTGTGTGTGTGTGTGTGTGTGTGTGTGTGTGTGTGTGTGTGTGTGTGTGTGTGTGTGTGTGTGTGTGTGTGTGTGTGTGTGTGTGTGTGTGTGTGTGTGTGTGTGTGTGTGTGTGTGTGTGACCAGTGTTACAGAAATCCATGCTATTACAGCAGTAACAGCATGGATTTCTCTAAAACTATGTTGGCTGTAAGAATTGTCCAGGTGTTTTTTGCTTTCTTGTGTTTAAAAAGCCCAATTGCTGTTGCTTCACATTGGGCACAGACGAAGGTTGGCTATTTTCCGACAGATAAACACGTCGAAGATATGTTCCTCGCCAAAGACGCCAACGCCAGTTTTGGGTCAGATCAGGACACATTGCCAGCTGGTGGGAGAACTCTGAGATGAAAGTCGTCCTTCAGAAGGAATGGCGAGACAATTTCTGCATGTCTCGTTCCTCGCTCCTGTGTTGTCGGGGTTATTATGCAGTTGTTGTTATAAACGTGTTTATCAACGCACTTACTTTTTTAAAAACGAAGTTGAGTGAATTTTTCTTTTTGTAAGCGGAGGGGATAAATATTCAGTTTTAGAAATGTCTTGACACAGCCTTAGTTCACAGTGAAAAAATACGTTTTCTCAGAGGGTTATGAATGAATGTCCGTGGCCTCCAAGCTTTACATATGACCCTCTCTTGTTTTAACTGTCTCTTCCAAGTCTCGTCCATCAAGCCCGGGCCTTTTTGGGGAGGAGAGAACTTTGCTCTTTTTAATGAGTTGAGAGGAGCTCAGGAAGTGGAGATAATTCTGTGCAGCAGAATAATGGAGCAGCGCAAATGGTCTTATTAAACATTCATGAGGAGATAATGTGAAGCCATGAGGTGGGATGGAGGGAGGGAGGGAGGGAGAGAGGGAGGGAGGGAGGAAGGGATGGATGGATGGACGGATGGATGAACAGACAGACGGACAGATGGATGAAGCTAAAGCAGGGCAAACAGGGGGAGATAATAAAAGGAGGATTAGGACTGAAGAAGTGTCAGGTTGGCAAACTAAAAAAGACGATAATTATAACCCTTGGGTCAGAGGAGAGGATAAAAATAATCAAGGGTAATTATATGACAAGCAGCAGTTTGACACTCCACATTCAAATATATAAATACATTAAATTGTGCAGCATGCTGGTGCAGTGGGTAGCACTATTACCTCACAGCAAGGGGACCCTTGTTTCAATTCCACCTGAGGCCTTTTTGTACAGTTTATATGTTCTCCCCACATCTGCATGTGTTCTCTCTCCAGGTTCTCCAGCTTCCTCACACATCCTAAAACATGCAATTTAGATAAAGTAATTGCTCCATATTGTCTGTAAATGGGAGAGGGAATGTTTGTCTATGTGTGACTCGATGGTAACCTGGCAACTTGTTCAGGGTGTACCCTGTGTCCTGTGTTACTGATCGTAGTTGGTGATGTGACTGACTTTGATCTCTAGTCTTCTCTGAGCTAATGGTCTCTCTCTGTTTCTCCTTGCAGTCTCTGGAGAGCACTCGGCGTATGCTGGCTCTGGTGGAGGAGGTGAGTCCAGTGGTTTAATGGGACAATTCAGCAGACCAGTAGGAAACATTTGTCTTGCTGAAATTCCAACAGCTATCTGGTTTCAACTTATTAGATGGAACCTTGCTTTGCTGAAGGAAATACATCGAGGCTTATTTTCTCACAGTCATGACAGTTCTATCAAGTGTACATAGACATCCTCAATACTACTAAAGAGATAACTGAATGTCTCAGCTGTAACAGTGGTTTTTATGAGCAGGAAAATATGTGAAATAGCAAAGGTTTATCATTCTTCATCTTAACCAATGTAAGATCAACTACTCTCTGACTAGCCCTGAAGGAAAAACACTTACTTTCATTAGTAGCCACAGCCTTAGAAATTATGCCAACTTAAAAGAGTAAGCAAACATGCAAATTGACCAATTGTTTTTCTCTCCTATTATACTGAATACAATTCAGTCAAATGTGATGAAAAACATGTACAGTAACACGATATGTCACCTCTGAAAATTTCTTCCAATTTCCCTGAGCACTTCCCTTGGTGGCCTGTAGAACCTCCTGCCGATTGGATGTTCATACAGTATTTCTCTGAAACAGCTTTCTTGGTGTGTGTGTGTGTGTGTGTGTGTGTGTGTGTGTGTGTGTGTGTGTGTGTGTGTGTGTGTGTGTGTGTGTGTGTGTGTGTGTGTGTGTGTGTGTGTGTGTGTGTGTGTGTGTGTGTGTGTGTGTGTGTGTGTGTGTGTATTTGGCTCAGCTTCTCTGTATTGGGTTTTCGTCTTAATTTACAGCATGATTCCGTGATTGTATTTTTCTTATTGTCCACTGAGCCAAAAGATAA
>NC_090776.1:23794849-23964849 GCF_040054535.1 Antennarius striatus | reverse complement strand
CTTACTCATAGTATAACACCATATCTCATGATCAATTAGCTATTAAACAGCAGCTAATGATTTTGCTTGATGGTCATTATTTCTTTGACTAAATGATGTGAACATCTAGAACTCGCTTGATTCTGTATCAAATCCTGAATCATTTCGATGAAAGACTTTTCTCTATTTTTCTGTAAGTTTCATTTGGTTTGAGAAAACAATGACAAAGTACTCTTAAACCAAAGGCTTAAAACTCCTCAGAGAAAAATAATGCTCTGTGGCACATATAATTCATCAGTGCACCACTACTCCTCCATTTTTTGACAGCTTCAGCAGTGAAAGTATTTTTTCAGGTTACCTCTGCGGCAATCAGTCTGTGGAAGCACACAGACCCTGATTCTGTTCTGTAACAAAGGTCTGACCCAGTAGATTATCTTTAAATTTAGTATTGCTTCAAATGAATAACTGAAAATGCATTTTCATTACACAGAGAACCATTTACTTAAATACCCATATGACCACTGATTCTCCACACCGCTGCCTTTACCTGTTAGAGTAGCTGTAGAAAAGAGGCATTTGGTTGCCTAAACACACAACACAGTTCTGACACAAAATATATGTGGCCATAAATTGACAGTAACAATAGCAGCCTGTATTGACTACCAGATTTATAAATTTATACACTGTGTGTGTCACAGCCTTCGTGGTCCAACATGCTGCTGCAGAGACAGAGATTAGTATATCATCTCTCAAGCCAACACTTCCCAGAATTGCATCCACATTGTCCCTCAGCTGACACTGAGTTCAATGAAACAACATCACCACATTTGCTTATTTTTTTAAGCTCATGGACATAAAGACAATTATGATTGTCTTGAAATACAATGTACAGATGGATATGAAGTCATGTTTCATGCACTCTTTGAATATGAAAGAGCATTAAGTCAACATGAAATCAAGTGTCAGGGTTATATTACATATAAATTATAAGGTTCTCATGAGCATCAACAGAGCATTTTGTCTCAGTGGCATCACAGTGCAAGCACACTTTACTGCATGGAAACAGCTCTGTCTGTTTAATTACCCTCCTCAGAGGCATCAACTCATCTCAACTGCCACCCCCACCACTCATGAATTAATGATGCACATCTCTGGTTGTTATTGGTAAGCTGCATTGGGAAACTGACTCGTCAAAGTTAATTTGAAATTCAGCTCTAAAAAACCTGAGGTTGTTGTTGTTTTCCACTGTAGTGACTCTTAAAACATCAAAAGTAGCTCGTCTTTTGTTGCAACAAGGTGTGCAGTCCTTCAGGGATTGAGGTACCATCTTTGTACACAAGGCCAGCTGACATTGGCTGTCATCTTGTTTTGAAAATTGTTACAATGGATATACAAGAAACATGAATAAAAGGCTGCTATATTCAGTGGCACCTTGTAATTCACATGTTGTCATATGTGAGGGTTTACTCTCAGTGTGTGCATGTGTGCAATGATTATAAAGAATGTTTATAATGAATGCAACCCTGGCAGACTGTTTGAGGTTAAGCTTTAAGAAGTTTTTCTTCTTAAAGCTTCAGTTGTTGTTGAAAACAAGGTGTAGTACAGCCCACCATTTGTCAGATTCACAGTATGTCTGACATTAGAGTTTATCCTATGATAAACTTTGATACTATGATAACCATTAAAATGTACAATTTTCAATTTTCAGATATGGCACTTTGAGGATGGGATTTTTGTTTTGTTTTTTATGAGCAGAACTTAAATTTCCCAAGGAAATAATGAGGAAGACATTGTACAGCAACTAAGTATATGGAATCACCAGTAAAGTATCACAACATTAAACAATTATCTGCCTGCTTGCCTATCAATCCATCCATCCATCTATCTTTAAAGAAACATCTGCCGGATGCACTGGGACACATCTTCAGTGATCTATCCTGAGGACATTGGGTGTTTCGGGTCTCGCAACATCCGACACCCTCCCCCAGATGACCCAGCCGGGGTTGATCATGCCCCGACTTGCGTCCCAGTAGCAATCCACGGATCTGCCCTTTTGAGCCACAGCCACCTCGTGGCTTTCTCTGCGGCTTCGTTAGCGGATTTAATGGCCCTCTTCTTGGCCGCCCCTGTCATGCCCAAACGGCCTAGGACTTTGCAGAGAGAACGTCCTTCAAGGCCTCTACAGCCAACTTCTATTGGCTCATAGAATGTCCTCCAGCACTCCTTCACCAGTTCCTGATATTTGGCACGTTTCCTTTCGTTGGCTTTCTCAATGCGATCTTCCCAGGGCACTTTTAGTTCCAGCATGATCAGGTGTTTTGACCTCAGAGGTGATGATCATGTCTGGCCGGAGAGATGTTGATGCAATGTGCTGGGGGAACCTCAGCTGTTTTCCCAGGTCAACGTGCAGCTGCCAATTAGGAGCTGTGTGGAGGAGTCCTGTTGTTATCTTTGGACATGCCCGCAATCTCTCTCCAGCTTTGATGAAGGGGGCTGCCTTCTTCGGAGCATGATGGTGTTTGCTGGTGCTGATGGCCGAGGCTATGTTCTCAACAACTGCTTTCAGAACCTGGTCGTGGCGCCAGCGGTAGCGACCATCAGCCAGGGACTTTGGGCAGCTGCTCAGGAGATGTTCCAACGAGCCTCTTCCGGCACACAGGGGGCAGGAAGGAGTCTCGCTCTTCCCCCATACATGGAGGTTCGCTGGGCTCAGGAGGGCGTCGTAGACTGCCTGCAGAAGGAACCGGACGCGGTGGAAATCTTCCTGCATGATGTCTGACCAGGTAACTTTGCGCTGCAGCGCGCTCTCCCATCTTGTCCACGCCCCTTGCTGCCTGAGTCCCACTGCCCTATTCACTCGCTCCTCCTCCACACCTGCCCGGACTTCTTCCTGGAGTAAATGGTGTCTCTCCTTTCCCTGGGCCTGGCTCACTTCGGTCTTTGGGAAGTAGCCCAGGCCTGCTCTCCCTGTTGCCAAGACCCCTACCAGTGCTTTCTGCCTTAGGCGTGACTCTGCCACCTCCACTGCCTTCTCAGCCTTACACTTCCTTCCTGTCCTCACTTCAATCCCAGCTGATGACACCTTACAGTCCCCGGAATCCCTGTACTGTAGGGCTTTTCTTGTATGTGCCAACTTGAATTCTTCAGTGAGCCCACTGAAGGGCAGCTGGAGGGTGTTACTTGGCCTGTACAGGGCAGCACTGTTGAGGCTGCGGGGAAGGCCCAGCCACTTCCAAAGAAAGCCACTGATTTTCCTTTCGAGGGATTCCACAGTTGTTACGGGGACTGCATAGACGAGGAGAGGCCACAAGACTCTGGGCAGAATGGAGTGCTGGTAGTTCCAGGCTTTAAATCCGGAAGTGCACTACGTTTCGTGAATCTCAGACTTCCGTGAGACACAAAAATGCTTTAAACAGTCAATAAGAGTGTGGGAAAAGGTAAATCAGATAGAAGGTGGTTTAATATCCGTATGGGGAGGGTTCATAAACATTTACATTATCATGAAAAATAAGATAAATAGTTTGTCACTATATCGCAGAATTCGTTATTCGCATGTGGTTCCTGAAACGCATTAACCGCGAGCGAGCTGGGGCGGCGGTGGCCTAGTGGGTGGTAGAGCAGATTGTCCAATGCTCCAACATCAGCGGTTCAATTCCCTCTCCCGTCTAAAAACACCTGGAGTGTGAGCTGACAGTACGAGGCATCAGCTCGCCTCTGGAGCACTGCCAAGGAGCCGCTGCACCTCGGGCGCGCCGCCACTACGGTCCAACATGACCTAATATTACCTAGATGTACGTATGTGTTTCCTGATAATGGGGGAAACCGGAGAACCCGGAGGAAACCTATTCAGACACGGAGAGAACATGCAAATTCTTCACAGAAAGGCCATGTTGGGAAACATGGGATTTGAACCCCTGACCTTCTTGCTGTGAGGCAACTGTGCTAACCACTACACCACCATGCAGCAGCATGGTGGCTTTCCCACAGTGTCGTTTCACGCCCCCCTGTGTGTGGCTATGTGTATTACAGGGGCCTCTACACACTAATATGCATGCGTGTTACTGACTAACATACTAGAGTGTGCATTCTTAATTTCCCTTCGGGGATTATAACAGTATATTAAAAAAAGTAACGAGGGCACACTGTATTGTGTTTTTTAAGTTGTTACATTGCTTTAGTTGCTACATACCTGTTTTGAGAAAAGCCCGTGTCTGATAAAAAGGTGTAAGGTGATACATCTCTTAGAATTACCTGGTAATTCTTATTGAAAATAGACCTTATTCATTACATGTTCAGAATAAATTCCCAAAATATTTCATATCTTCAGGAACATCTGTGCCTGAGCAAGTTTTCAAATAACACCCACATCACTTCTGAATATTGAAACACCAAGTTCTATAAAGTGTAACAACATATCTCTGAGTAACGTCCAATTCCATTTCTTATTTTCACATTCCTATACCTTTAATCATATTAATTTCTCACAAAAGCCACCCTGGAAACTATGGCAGTGTCTTTTTTACATAAAATTAAAAAAAAACCAAAACTAATCTGATCTTCTCTGATGGATGGGTTGCTTATCAGTAAGATGTTATAATATTCAGGGTGTGTTTGTTAGGTTGATACCCGTTGTTCATTTACTAAATACAAAGCCAGCTTTTTAGAAAAATTGAACACCATCATGAAACTCCAACCAATGCAGTCACAGACTGCAACATCCCACGACATCCCTGAATTGAAAATTTTACCCTGACCTACTAGCATTGATCAAAGCTAGCGCTTTGAGTTTACCCTGGCCTACCTGCATAGGTCAAAGAACAAAGCTAGTGCTTTTCATAGATCAAAGCACTTGCTTTGACCTATAGTCTTACTCACACTGGGCTTCTCTCTCGTCTTTCTAGATTAGATAGATAGATAGATAGATAGATAGATAGATAGATAGATAGATAGATAGATAGATAGATAGATAGATAGATAGATACTTTATTAATCCCGGAGGAAATTGCATTATCCGGTTCATGAGTGTACAAAAGTAGAAATTTGACCTTTATTTAGTTTTCTCAAGGTCAAGGTCATCATCTCATTTTCATCCTCTTTGCTGCTCGAGTAATGTGCTTTTTTCTGCAACGGTTGTGAAGATATTTGGTGGACTAACAGACGGACAGACAGACAGACGAACACACAAACACTGACAATTACAATACATCCCCTTCGAGGAATGTAACTAAATAAAACAGGTTAAAATGTACAAAATATACAACATGTATAAACATGACTATTATCTCTCTTTTTTTGATCAACATTCAAACAACTATTCTTTTTATAAAAATAGCCAACAAATTTAATCCAAAACCGGTTCCATTCCAACATTTGTCTATCTAACATTAAACATTCAGGAGAGCTCATCTGCCTTCATGTTACAAGTCAAATTAGCATTGCAAGATGAACCCGAGAGAACACAATTTACTGATGGGCAGACAAACACACCTGACTTGGGGTGGGAGGTAGAGTACACCCTCTGGTTCATCACAGGGTCACACATAGGAATACAGACAAGCTGTGATACAACACAACTAACCAGTGTCCCACAGTACCACCTTTTATAAAGTGGCAGTAGTATTAATAAAATCAATCACTTTTTTTTGTGTAGACCAAATTCATAAATGACAATTTGTTTTGCAGGGGTTTATAATCAGAAAACCTCTGGGAGAATCCCAGATTGAGGGATCCTCTCCCTAGGACAGGTTAATGTGCAATAGATGTATCAGTATGGAGCACAACACGAGCAATAACAGTAATTAAAGTCCATGGTGGTTTTCCTGAGCCTAAGAGCATGTAATACAAGAGGTCTACACAGGTGCAGTACAGGAATCATAGTAATCCAGGTCAAAATTCCTAAAGGTCTGAATATATGATGTTTTTTTTGATTACACCTACGGAATGAATGAATGATTACACATACTTCTCTGTAGGTGTGAGTGAGTGTGATTGTCTATGTGTGGCCCTGCAAAGAGCTTATAGCTTATCTGGGGTGTGCCCGTATCCGGCTGGGATAGTCTTCAGTGGAACCGGTGACCCATAAACTGGATGAGCAGCTGAAGATGATTGTAATCATGAAAACATGAATGGATGAACTTTGAATTCAGATGTTTGGACAATCTTGACCATTTCCTTGTATCTTCAATGTAACACATAAATGTTCAGCTGTTATATTTCCTCATGAACCAAAAAAAACATCACCACAATAATATTGGTATTGGAAATTAGATTTATAAAATAATATGTTGAAGACAGGGTTACATATATAAGTAGTAGTATATAAGTGCAGGTCTCTGGTAGCATCTGGACTTGTTCCTGCTATAGTCCCTCCAGTACTTAATATGATTTGACTTTTTCCCCCATTAATTCTCTCAGAGACTGGCAGAAAGGACACAGCTAAGGTCACCCATGTCTTTTCCTCGGTTTGCATAGAAAATACAATTCAAGGCTGCATTGGAAATCCATACCCTCGATTAGTGTTCTAATTTAAAATCCCTTTAAAAACCTGACATTTCTAGCCTATATTAAGCACCTGAATATTAAAATAGTGAATTTCCACATTTAAGAGGATTGTCATTGCTACATCTCTGAATAATGTCACATTCACACATGTGAAATCTAACAACTCTTATTCAACAAATTCTCACTTGTATATTCTCCAGAGATCGAGTGTGGCTCTCAAGTATATAGTTAAAAGTAAAGGTCACAGCTAACATCATCGATGCACATTTTTAAACTACTATTTTGCTTATCTTTATAAAAAGACTTACCTAAGTTAACTCCCAACAGTGTAGACTTCTGAAGGGGAAACATCCTATTGATCTGGAGAGATGTTGGTATTCTCCCAAGTATTTTCACAGCACATTTCACTGCATCAGCAATGCCTCAGGGCATCATAGTGAAAATGGCAGACTAGCGTAGCTCTTGAGGAGCTGAGTGGAGAAACTTGATGTCAGTGATGTGAATATGATGACTGGAGCACTTCAGGAATCTTTAATAATAAGCTGATGCCTTGATCCTTTGTTACAGACTACTGTTTAGCTGTCAGCTTCTAAATTTTGAGTTCACAAATTTTACAAGATGCCAATATTAATGTTCTTGCCATTGAAGCATTTGTGTTTATTTTATCTGCTGTTATTACTTCCTTTACATAAAAAAATGTGCATATTAAAAATAAATTATGTTTTTGTGTTTGGGATAATGATAGCAGAGGCAGTTACAGTTTACACAGTAGCAGTTTAAAATAAATGCAATAGTGAGGTGGCAGCAGCTCAGTCCACAAGGACTGTTTGGAGTGTCAATTCCAGTGTGGATTAAAGTATGGAGTGTGAACTGATGACTAGAGAGGTGTCAGTTCACCTCCAGGACACTGCCAAGCTGTCCTTGAGCAAGATACCAAACCTCAGAAATTGTACCACATGGCTGACCTTCATTCCAACTGTCCATTACTGCACGTCTACAGGCATTATGTGTGTGTGTAAAACAAAGTTTAAAAAGAGCTGCCATTATAATCAACATAAACTGCATACATCTACATCATGTACATACATATGTAGTAAGCTGATGACTCCCGACCCGAACTGACTGTGGAATATACTAAAGAATATTAGCATTATATTTAGCCATAGGAATAGCAGGCATTATGCAATTTGCAATTTGTTCTTTTATGTTGCAATATACTTAATATTTATACATGAGGTCTTAATGAGAGGTAGCGCGTCTAAGTTGGAGGCCAGGATTCTCTGCTAGAGAGCACAGTGAGCTTATTACCCCCTGCCAGGATGGGAGTAAGTTGTTTCCTGTAGTGAGGGAGTCTATGCACCAGGACCTTGTTCATCAGTAATGCTGGTGTTGCACCGGACTGCTTGATGGTTTGCTATTAGGTAAGGGGCCCTTACATCTGGAGGGAGCTCAAAGTTGAGCTTTTGCTTCTTAACGTAAGGAGCCAGTTGAGCTTGGGCACCTAATCAAGATGCTTCTGAGTTGCTTTAATTTTAACATTTTCTAAGGTATGTTTTATCTGGCTTGGGAATGTCTCAGGATCCCCCCAGGAGTAACATAGCTTGGATGCAGGAACATCTTGACTGCTCTACTTAGCCTGCTGCCACAGCAGCAACAGAATTATAGATGGTTGTTATTATGTTACGGGTTGCTTTTTCAATCCATATGGGTTATAGCTCAGAGCAGTAACAGCAGCAGTAATATAACTGTGATATTTATATTTAGGTAGCATATCTTTCAGTACAACATAAAAGTTATAGTATTAATAACACTAATGACAAGGACCCGGAGGAAGTTAAGTAATAGTGTTAGTTGTGATATCAATATACTTTATACTATAGATATGTTAGCAGCATCAATACTCATTGGGTACTGGATCAGTCACACTGTCCAGCATCACCGCAGAGAAATTGAAAAAAGTTATGATTAGACTTTACTTTGAGCTCACTTTCTCTCTTCCTCTTAATGGTAACTGTAATAACAGGCCTTTGAGGAGTCGTGACGTAAATTAGATCTAAAAATACACAAGATTCTCTGTGTTATTAAAGTTAATTAAAGTTTCATCATTACGTAAGATAATAAACCATGTATTACCATATATTTCTAGAAATAATTTTCAAAAAAATTCAATAGTGGAACAATTTTTTTTTTTTCAGATTAGCCAGACACTCATTTATCATCGGCAATTTACAGCTACGAATTGGCACTGATTACTGCTGGCCAAGCAGCTAAAGGAATACTTGTTCACAAATTTGATGAGACAAGGGTTAAGTAGAACAGTTTACACAGAGAATACACAGAGATGAATACCGCCAACGGAAACTAAGCAGTTACTGATGGATGGGTAGAG
Source organism: Antennarius striatus (assembly GCF_040054535.1). Classification (NCBI taxonomy): domain Eukaryota; kingdom Metazoa; phylum Chordata; class Actinopteri; order Lophiiformes; family Antennariidae; genus Antennarius; species Antennarius striatus. The sequence continues at coordinate 23,955,980 of NC_090776.1, read as the reverse complement.
AAACAACCTCACCACAGTTAGTAATAACTTAATTAATCACATCCAGGGGTGGGCTTAGGTCAGGCATCGCTAACACTGGGCACTTACAGGAGTGCTGGTATGCATATCAGATCATAATTAATAACACAGACAATTTGGGTTACAGGGTATGAAAATCATCCACAGTGCCCCCAAGTTGCACCCTCCAAACTTTAGAGGTGAAGACTTTAAAAGAGGCACAAGAGACTGAACTTTCACTCGCCTGGATTAAATAAAACAAAGAAACTTTCTTTTACTGTTAATCACAGGTACTCATCTCAGCCAGCCTTGTCATACATGTTCAAATATATCTTGGTTTTGCATTCAAAATCAGAATCAGTGTTACTCCACTAACATTATGACCTTACACCCCAGGCCGTCTGGCAATGGCAAAAACTCCAAACAGTAAAAACTTTGGATTCAAGCAGCTTCGTCAAACTCACAAAAGAGCTCATATACTGGCAAGAAGTTATACACAAACACATGACTGAAATTCAAATTACTGCCAAAGGTTCCATCATACTCACAGTGTAATATTATGCCACTGTCCCTATTGTTTCAACAAACACAGACAAATATTCAATCATTCACTGTAAACTAAGATAATGTTATAGCAGTTGTGTGTTCACAGACAACTTCCACAAAGTGCTCTGATGTGGTAACTTACAACAACTATGCTTGCATATTGGAGAGAAAAATGAATTTACAGTTATCCGATGAGAGTGTCTCTTTCCAGCAGTTCAATTTCAATCTGTTTAAAATGCATTTTGAATATATTTACATGTCACTTCTCTGAGATGAGCTCAAGGGTATATACAGTATGTGAATAAATGAACCATTGGTGAATCTTCAGTCAGGGACACAATTTCTTGGTTGATATGGGCTAGAGTTTATTTCCCAAACCATCCTGTCATTCTACCTTCCAGCAATATTATGTCTTCATTTCTTGCTGTCATTGTCAAGGACTGTCAATTGAGATAGCTGTCCTTCTTAAAGATGGTCACATGAATTTGATCATTTGCTCTGTCATATCAGTCTCAGCAGTGTCATCAGCTAACACCAGTGTCTGGACTCCATTGGGATACTTATCTTGCAACTGCCCTTCATTCTCCCTGAATAATCTAATACACCTGAAAGATTTTATTATATAAATCTGTTATGATCAATCATTATATTTATTTCATTCAATTGTGTCAAGCGTCATTCAGTTCAGAATCTATCAACCAGTAATAACAGACACAAAGACATGATCCCATCACAGATTGAGAAATCATTCATAATGGTTTATTTTGTACTGTCTTAGATGGAAGCAATGACAATAACACCTCAAAGAAGAGGTAACTTCTTACCTTCAAGTGAAATTGATGAGAAGTGTCTAAACAAGTTAGATTTGAATGAAAGGAGGAGAGGCAATAGTGAATCAATCCGCTGATGATTGTGCATAAGGAATTGTCTAGAGGTAATGCATTATAGCTTCCGAACCACATCATATGTGAATTATATTGTTGTCTAAAGGTAGGTGAGATCATTAACAGAATGGACAGCATCATTTGTACAAAACAGAGTCTTTCTGATTTTTCACTCAAGATTTTAGAGCACACAATGTTTTTATGGTCTATAATGACTACCATAAAACAGGGATAAAAAAAAGCAATACTGCAGTGATCAAAGAAAGAAATGGTTTAGACAAAGACCTCAAGCAAGAATTTGGCAAGATTTTTAATTGAAACTATAATTAGACAAGAAGTGTAAGACTTTAAAGTCTACTGTTAACTACTGTTGTCAAACAATAAAATAGACTGAATTCTCAATGTACAGAAGTAGAGAAGCAAAAAATTAGTCAAAGTACTTTTATCCTATTTAAACTAACAGCAAATCAATCTCATCTAGTCAACATCAAACATTATCTCATCATCATACAATTAGTTTAAGTTTAAGTTATTTATCTTTTGAAATTAATCTATTACCTAAAAGCATCCCCACCTATATATTTGAATAAGCTCACTTGAAAACCTCACCCTGTCCTGTCATGTTTTAACTCCACCCACTACCTGTCAATCAAGCGCTCAACCAATCACGGCGCCCAAACAATCACAGTGCATCTGCCAGAAGGAATGACGTGAACAATATGGCGTAAGGCATCAGGCAGCGACGCTTTTTGTTGCGGTTACGCCTTTTGTCCACACAACGCACATATCCGGGACGAAAACGCTGGCCAAAGTAAAGTTTATATATTTATTCATCCATTCACATTCCTCGTCGAAGCCAGTTCTGGGTGGGTGAACTCTGTGATGGAGGTCATCCTCCAGGAGGCACGACCCGTTCTCAGAGTTGTTGCGCTTATAAGCGTGTTGATCAACGCACTTAGGCAGCTACGTGTGGACATGGCCTAATTCAGGTAGTGGTTCGGTTTGTGCCACGAGTTTTGATAACGATATAAGGCAGGTGTTTTCCAAAGGAGGGGAAATATTGTCCAAAAAAAAAAAAAGTCACCCAAGACCTGCCACAGTGGACACAAATTTTGCTTTTAAATAAAAACCAATGATATGATCATAATCACTGACTATAGCTCAACATTCAAAAGCACAATCATTGTCCATACCCCAACCCCAACCACCCTCCCCTTACTGTACATTTACTGTATTTTAATTTTTAATCAATCAATTGATTTCTAATCATGTACAAATGTTATTTTCCATACTGTCAATGTGTGTCTGTGTGTGTGTGTGTGTGTACTGTATATGTGTGCAAGCATTTGGAGTTAAACAAAAGTCATTTCCCTACGGGAATTAATAGATTTTATATTTTTTTTATTTTGTACACACACACACACACACACACACACACACACACACACACACACACACACACACACACACACACACACACACACACACACACACACACACACACACACACACACACACACCTGTGAGGTATAAATGAGTTGAGTTTGCGGCTGTTTTCCCGGCTGTAAACCATTCTTCTGTTGTACCTGTGTCTTTATTTCAGTTTTTCCTTGAGTATTGCACTCTCACTCCAGATGAAGTCCTGAAGTTTCTACACACCAGATATGCTTCTGATGATATTTAACACCACAGACTCATTTGTTTAAAATGGGTTAACTCAACAGAATTTGTATATAAAGCAAAATCCATGACATTGACAAATTAGTTCCTACAAAGCTTAATAGTCACTGGAATATGTTTCTGTTTCTAATCTTACATTTTTATTTATTTGCAGACAACTATAAGGACATGAAGGCTGGATCCCTTCACACAACAGCAAACTAGACAGAAAAGATAAATAACAATACAGAAGTTTACTCAAGATAGCTTCCGACTAGAGGGTGTGGGGGCAGGCCAATATGAGAAGCCAGAATTGACCTGCAGTGAACCAGCCTCCTCCTAGAGGTCTAAGGATGGCCGGAGGCGATGATACACATCAGAGAAATAAGAAAACTCCATTAAATGAGACCAAAAAAAAAAAAATGCTCGTATCTTCGGCCACTTCCTTTATAGGCTGTAGTGAACCACTACAAAATATAAGAAAAAATAATTTATACACACACACACACACACACACACACACACACACACACACACACACACACACACAGAGCACAAAAGTGCTTTAAACAGTCGATAAGAGTGTGGGAAAAGGTAAAACCTATAGAATGTGGTTTGATATCAGTATGGGGAGGATTCATAATGTGTAAATTACCATAAATAATAAGATTAATAGATCGCAATCTCAATCCCGGATTCCTTCATCGCGTGTGGTTGGCAAGTGCTAATTTGCAGCCTAATTCATTAATCTAATTAAAGCGTTAAACTGACAGCCCTAATACATATATATCTGAAAAAATGTACATGTTCATAATAATTTATTTATTTTATTATTACTTTTTTCTGCTCTTGCAGCTTTACCTGCACATCTCTGTGGACGAAAAGGTTTTAAAATGTACTTTCATCTACATTAATGCCAGACATTCTTCATACATGACATGATCACAACACATGTCCCACTGAGATATGTTGCACACACCTTAAGTGTGTGCGCGTGTGTTTGTGTGTGTGTGTGTGTGTGGGGGGGGGGGGGGTCTGAGGACAGCTGTCCCACTGTTGGGAGATGCTTCCCACTCTTATAACCTGTGAGTATTTTGAATTTCTTTCAGCTTCATCACTCACTGTGGTGTTTTCTCACAGCATGGAACCCTCAGACGAGACTGTCAAAAAAAAAAAAAAAGATTACATCGGCCATTTCAGGAGGAGCCTCAAAACAACGTGTTTTGGCTTTCTGGCTATAAAGCCTTCAAGTAGCTGAAGTAATTATGATGGGAGTCAGGAAGAAAGTAAGGTGACATTATGATAGAGCAATAAAGTCTGTGGACAGAGGAGGTCAGTCATTAGATAGTCAGAGACTCAGAGAGTGCCTCTCATATCCTTCAGAGAAAACAGTTGTGTACCTCAAGGAATGCACACAACATATATTGTTGTGTTATTATTTACAGAAAGGCAAGTCCTGACTTGTCTACAGAGAAAAGCATTGCAGGCAGCTGCCATCTGAATGGACCGGAATGATATATCAGTGTGCCCGACCTCCAGGGTGCCCAAAGAAGATGAACAGTACAGTACTGTATTTCCACATCAGTAGTCATTTTATACCAATGTGGAAAACAAATAATTTATATTATTTCATTTAACTTTATTATTACAAATACATTACACATACAATTACTTTCATGTTTAGATTATTAACTTAATATACATTAATGTTCCATGTACCTGTAAATGCTGCTAGTGTTTCCTGCATGTGAATATTTAATAGGATCATAAAGTTTAAATTACCCAGTTACACCTACTTTATACAGCTCCAATCCCTAAAGGGGCTTCAAAAGGCCCATTTTCACTGCACACAGCTGTGGGTTTGTGGTGATGTGATTAATTGCATCTTTTAATAGGAATATGAGAAAATGTTGCAGTAGAGCATCACATCAAGTGAGGCATCATGGGGTCCTCTAGGTGGTGGATTGTAGTGTATTATCCTATGTTGAAGCTCTTTCAAAGAGTTTATTAAAGAATATGATTTAATATGGTAATATTAACTTAAGACTTTTTACAAAATCAATTAGAAAAATAAGTATTCTGTTAATGTGTCAAGCTCATCGTAACCCACCTGTCCAACTGTTCACTGCCCCTTGTCCTGTGTCACCTAGGATGTAACATCAGCAGTTCTGACAAAGTAGTCGGATGGTTGGACTGGAAATGATATGGTGTGTTGAGCGGCATTTTGTAATAACGGTGCATTTTGTAATAAATAGTCCAAAATGTAATAACTTTTTCATTTCATTTTGTAATAAAGCTGCATTTTGTAATAAAGTACCGCGTTTTATAATAAACTGCCCCAACGCATTTTGTAATAAATTTTGCTGCATTGTGTAATAACTTATAACATTATCGATATTTATTACAAAATGCACCGTTATTACAAAAGGCGGCTCAACATGGCGGGCTACTTTGTCTTTAGCTACATTTCCCAATGTATAATCATGGATAGAAAGTAAAATAGAAACATTTAAAAAAAAAAAAATTATGGTGCCACCCAATTAAATTTGCAAATGCATCAAGGTTGGTCTCCGATTCTCACATAATTCACAAATTCAATTTAGCTTCAGACATTCAACGTTAATCTTCCATAGTGAAAGTGCTGTGATTTCGAGTACTGCTTATATTTCCTGTTGTTGATCGCACTGCAGTGTTCACTATTTCCTTAACTGACACACTAGTTTGTCTCTGCAGTGTTTTGTGTGTTCTGCCCCGAGCAAGATTTTAGTTTTGCAATTCAAGAGGGAAAGGAAACTGTGTATAGAAATTCATCTCTCTCTTCTTTCCATAAATCTGTCCCTCTATTTTCCCTGAAGCTTTTCCTTTCTTTCATGTGTTTCTAGCCTGTTTTAGTACCATGTTGACTTTACTTTGAGCCACAGTTGTGTACTAAATTCTTCTCTTCTCAATTTTAGATTTCATATTTGTGCCACCTCCCATTCTATTATCTTTGAATTGTCTGCAGAAATAGACTTACTATCTTTCTCTTAATTATGTAAATGAGCAATACACACCTTGGCAAGACCTTAGCCATCTTTGTCTTCATGCAGAACATAGTTTAGTTATTGTTTCCCCTTTTTCAGCCTTGCTCAGCCAATCTACCAAAGGTTTTAGTCCTTTTTTATGTTTTTGCTCTCCTTGGGTGATTTTATTGCCATCCCTAAGAAAGTCACCCCTTTCAATAAAGTCAATTTATCATTGCTTTCTAGTCTTTCTCCTTAAATAACCCTCATTTAACACTTCAAGGTCCTATCTCCATCTACCCTCTTCCCTTTCTTGTGTCCCTGGACAGTTTTTCTTTCAGAGTAACAGCAGCAAAAAATGTTATCCTCATAAAATCCTTTGTAAGTTGTGACTCATTCTTAGTGTAAGCAGATAAGCCAGGTGAAATCTTTCCTTATTTTATCCCCATCTCTTCAGAATAATGCTTTTATACGACTGATTTGTCGGAAAAATATGTTTCTTAATAGCTATAATTGCTCACAGGTTTATGTAGGTTTGCAGTGAAAATGAGGTTATCCATCTCGCACCCTGTATGTGGTCATGTTTATGAAGTGGTCAATTAAAGATCACACTTCAGTTAAATATAAAAATGAAAGAAAGTCCCATTGTTTGCAGTGTATTGAGTAACTGTTGATTAGCAAATAGCAGTGTTGTGTCTATTTCTTAGTGTTAGAGCTAAACATTAATTCATTCATTCATTTTCTCCCGCTGTATCCGCCGCTGGCATAGGGCATGAAACAGGGGAAACTCCGGGATGATGCCAGTGTGCTGCAGAGCCACACACAAAGGCAGACAACCACACACACACACACACACACACACACACACCCACACACCTACGGGAAATTTGGGACCGGCCAATTAATCTGAAGCACATGTTTTTTTAGATGAAAATTAGTAATTGGTTGTGACAAACTTAAGTTGTATTCTATGGTTTACTTCCCAGGAGGACCAAAATTATTGTAAATTCATATTAACATTAATTTAACTGAACACAGTGCAACGTTTTTGCCGTTCAAAAGTTTGTTTTCCATCAATGTGCAATCCAGTCAAGTTTTCTTGTCAAAGAAAATAGGAAAAAGTAAGAAAGAAAATAAGTAGAAAGTTTGGTCTTTAAAACAACATTCATGCAGGCTTGCTTGTACTACAGCTTTATGTTATCACCTTGTCTGGTACTTACACTTCTGTGTCTTTCTGTATTCATTGTTTTAACTGCTGCACATGTGAAGTCTGGCTCTCTATGATGGAATGCATCTTGGCACACCCCTTTCTTAACCAATTAGAGTATGACATCACAGTTTGTTGGACACTTAAGACAAGCGAGGAAATTGTATGGACTGTGTCAATGGTTCTGTTTGTACAAGAGATCTTTGCTGACTTTATTTTGTAAAATGATTTAGCTGATATCTGCACAAACAGGCTTTATAAAAGAGACAAACGTCAAAGCTACAGGTGTACATGAAAGTGTGCGTTAATGCATGAGGTCCTTGTATTAAAACCCTGGCACAGATGGAGAAAAGAAGAAGCATTATATAAATGACACACACTGTGTAGATTACACATTTAAGTATGACATTATACCACCTTTAGATATTAATGTTTTACATTTGGTGTCAGGTGACTTGGGGTAACGGTAAAGTACAAAGTAGGACAGAGTATCTCTGTTGTTCCTTCCATTAGGTTTATACAGTATTAGTCATCGGATTTCTAGAACAGAGACCATTTAAAGGGAAAGCACTCCTAATCTGGAAGACAGCAGACCTGCCAACTACCCAAAAGCATGCATGGTGGTTGCACAAAGCCCACAGCAAACACTTTTTAGATTTCCACAATTTTGTTCTACGCCTTAAAACTTGAGAATATTCTATTGCAGATGGGTAATCCACTACAGCTGGTCAACTTTTTGCAAATTCTGAACAGATGGCTAAACAGAAGCTTCATCCATTACAACCCAGTGAGTGGGGGAATGAAGATGTATCCCAACAGGAATAATCCTGAGGATGAAGGCTATTAAAAGGAAGCCAACTGGATAAACAGCAAAAAAAATCTCTTGGAGAAAAGTCCAGTGGATCGTTTTATTTGGACTTGGCTTTATATCACCTGGATGAATGAGACTCTGGAGCTCTGAAACTTGGCTTAACTAATGCATAACATTAAAGTGATGTAAGGCTTGTTCACGCTATATGCTCCAAATTTGTACATTATGTTTCTGTTTTGTTTTGTTTTTTAAATACTGGTACAATCTTTTCAATGAGAGAGGAGGCCAGCACCTAGTTAAAGCCTTTTTTGCGCTGTGTTGTGACTTTAAATTCGAAGCAAAGCCCGATGGCAGACTATTTTCTAATCCTCATTTCTCTCACTTAACATGTAACTTTCACTCACCAGTTTGCCTGTTTCATTGTCAACATTATGGGAATCACTTCACTATTGTTAATGTGACGCCTTACGAGTTTGACTAAGAGTCTAGTCTGTCTAGTCAGTCAGTCAGCAAGTCCTTTAAACAACATCAGATAAAAACTAATGACCTAAACAATAGAGCCATTGGTTTGCATGTAACTTCTATTCAATACATATCCTGTTTAAGTGTTTCAGTGAGATATGTGTAATGGCTGCAGTGGAAATTGCTACTGACAGCTGTTAAAAGACCATGCAATAACAATAACAATAACAATAGTAATAGGTGGGGGGAGAAAAAAAAGCCCAGCTGAGAATCTAATGAGCTTCTAACCCACATGAGTTGCATTACATCCAATATAAATTATGAAGTTAGAAATGTTAAATTTGTATCATGTTTTGAGTAACTGGAAAGTTGTACCAGATGGATGAAAAAGGCTGTCTCTAACATCTTTAGAAACTAACATGCAAAGAAAGAAGGTGAGATAAGGGATCGATAAAGAAAAAATGGTGACCTCAAAGTCCAGATACAGTTTGTTCAAGTAGGTAGACAAGTGCTGGATCTGAAGGGTCAAGAAGCTGAGCTGCCAGAGAAAAAATAACAAAGGCAGGAAGATCCAGAGTAAAATGGCCTTGGGCTACTGACAAAAAAAATGGTGAAACCATTTGGCAAATACCATTTGATGGTCTAAAAGTGAAGCTGAGTGCCAGAGGATGTCATGTAATGTATGACTTGGAAAAGTGAGGTGTGGAGTTCACAGAAACAAAGTAGCAGCATCAGCACTGAGTTTGTAAGTCATAGTGAACCATTGTAGCATGGAGCAGACAAAGCCAGTCGACAGCTTGGGGATACACGTCAGAGAGACATATCAAACGGGTCAGATGAAATTGTCAAGATAGAAAGCAGACAGAAAGAGACTTACTGATTTATCCTTCCAAAAAGCATCTTATCCGCGGTGCACTGGCGTCGTACCCAGAGTTTCCCCCGCTTCACGCCCTTAGTCAGCTGTGACCCCAGCTCCCTGTGACCCGCTACAGTGGATGAAGTGATAAGAAGATGAATGAAGCCTCTTATTGCTTATGCTGCAGTACTGACTACAACACAACAACACCATTTCATTGCTGCATGATCTTATTACACCTGCTTGAACACCTAAATGTACCTCATTTTCAGTGTAGGCTGCTGGTCTTTTATAGAAGGGAAGCTTATTTTCACGCCACATCATAAAATTTCTCAATTTACGTCAAAGTAAATTCTGCCCTCTGCTCCTTTTCAAGAAAATGGTATAATCAGTTTAATCTCTTTCTGTTCAATTGTGTCTCCTCATAAGGAAGACTCTTAAATTGCTTTGCAAAAATCAGGCCAACAGTATTAGCATTTTCTACCATCATTGTCTCCTACCTGGCTAGTTCACTCCTACCTAGCCATGATTGAACATACTAATGAAAAACAATTAAATTTGAATAAGAACATGAAAGAAGTGAAACAACAAAATACAATGAGTTTGTTTTATTTATGGTGTAACGGAAATGGTTCTTCAATTTCATCAAGTAAATACCAAGAGATGGATTGCACTCTGCCTTTTGACTTTACTTGCAAAATCAATGATGGACATGTGCTCCCATTGCGCAAGTAACGGTGTATATCTCAAAATAACTGTCCATAAAAAAAGGACTCAGCTTTTCGACTGATCCTACATCCAGGATGTTGGTGAGCTGCAGATGGAAAAGTTAGTGGTCTGATTTACCTAGTGGAGGGGGGTGAGGGGTGGTTGTGTATGCCTCTTTGGCATTAGTGTATAATCCATTGTCTAGTACTGTCGTGTGGGGCAGTCCACACACTGAAGTAGGGTGTCTAAGGTGACGTGATTGAAGCTACCTGAAATGATGAACAGAGCCACCGGGTTTCAGGTCCAAAGAACAGAGGTGGTGGTACAGATGGACTCACGTGTTGCCTCAGGGTCTTCCTGTGGTAGAACGTAGACAGCCAGGAATGATATGTGAAGACTCACACACCAGGTAGTAGGGTCTGATGTTAACAGCTGTTAGCTCTAGATTGTGATTGCAAAGCATTGTTTCCACAGTGACACATCCCGGGTGGCACGATCTGTTGTTTGTTGAACTAATAAGTCCATTTCCTTTCTTCTTCCCAGCGGTGTTCACGTCCTGGTCCACTTTTGGGTAGGTGAAGCCAGTCAGTTTGACATTAGTGCGGGCAAGGTGTCTGTTAGCCGCAGTTTAGAGAAGATGAACAAGCAGGTCTCCCTGTAGCGTTGTCATTTCATCCGACCTGTTGGGCAACGAGTTGATGTTCCCCATGGTGATGATAGAGAACGGACTGCTTGACCTGCCTCCGGCGAGGGGCTCTAGCCTTTAGATTAACTTTTTGTTGTCAACCCTCCTGTGACTGCTTTGGTATCTTCTCTGGATCTCAATGGGGATGAGATTCAGAATTATTTTATTCTCTTAAATAATATGCCACCTTCTTTGGTTGGGGTACACTAACCAGCCTGATATTAAGGGGTTCCAAGTAAAATAAAAGGAAAAAACATTTACAGAAAAGTAGGTGTAGCGGTGTTCTAGTTGGATTCATAAATTATTTTGTATACTTATCATTTTTCTTCTTCACTGCTGTTAGACACTTCAGACACTTTAATTCATGTAATGTGTTTCTTTTTCACCTCTTCACAATGCAACCACGTCATGATTATGTTTCATGTGTAAATGTAATAATATGAATTACTCTGCAGAGCATTTTATCTTTCAGTGGATAGAGATATTCAAAGGTTGAACATACAATCTGCAATGAAAAATTTTGTGATTAACTCCCACAAAATTAAGTAAGGGGATGCTACGTGGTTAGTAACTTCAAAATTTTGTCATAGCGGTAGTTTAGTATTATCACTCTTGTGCCATCAAGTCAACATGTCACATTCTTGGCACACACACACCTCTAAGCCAGGAGGGAGGTTTTCTTCTATTTGCAGAAGTGGGATCAGGCCTGTGAGAGCTAATGAAAAGCTTCAATCCATCTCCAATCAAGTCTGCTTTTTGTACTGGACTGCAACTTCAGCTCTATACAAGATGATAGATCTTGAACAGTTTTCTTGTTTTATCTGCTTCAGTTAGCCCAGTTAGCCCGTAATATTTTCTCATTCTATTCTGTCAGCCCTGTCAGATGTTTTCTATTCTATGTTAGCATCCAGTTTTGTCCATGTTTTGTCTGACCCTGCTCACTCCTGCTTACCTGGACCAACTCAGATTATCCATCCCTGCTGATAAGCAGCTTTTGAAATTTTAAATTTAAGCCTTGAGCACTGCATCTTTTTTGAACATCATTTGCTGGGATTAAGTTTTTTAGTTCCTATCAGCCACTCCCTTGTCTACATTTTGCACTTTGGCTTCACTCTGCATTAAATAATGTAACACAACATTACAACTCTAGTGATAACACTTTAGTCTTCCAGAAGTCAAAATTAATAAATTTGCAAATTTGACTCAATATGTCAAGTGCCAACAAATTAAATGTCATGCCTCAGATGTGTTCAGAAGCGGAGCTTGGTGGATTTCTTATATCAAGTTTGCACCACTGGCTTGATTCATACAAGAAAATTTTAATATCCATGCTGTGTTACTGGCTTGCACAGACCAAGATTTAAGTCTTAGTAATAATTCTCAAGTCAAACAATATTCAGGGATTCAACATAATTTATTAGTCCTTGTAAAATACTGGATCTAACAATAATTTGTAGTTGCTCTATGCCACACGGAACATTATAGAGTAGTATGTACAATATTCAGTTACTTATAGGAATATAGTATATACAGTGCACAAACAGTAAATATGTTAGTGAGGTGAAAGTATCAACACAATATTTGTGATATGTTTGACAGCTTCACATTAAAAGTTTGACAGCTGGGTTACATTGTCCGTCAACTTTGACTGTGTTTGAGCACCAGGCATAAATGATGTAGACAGTTTCTATTCATCCTGCCAGAATCCTATCTTCAGTCAGCGTGAAAGAATAGCAGTTTCATTTGGTATGTTGTGATGTAGACAGGTCTCTGAAGATGTGGGCCCCAACAGTCTCCAATTTCCCATTGCTTTGCCAACTGGAGTATCATTTTATCCACTTGATTTTCCTGCAATCAAATATTAGTAAGCAACGGCTTGGCCAATCCTGTATCTCTTTTATATAATCACAGTGTGGTTTTACTGGGTAAAATGTGCAATGGGCTTTAAAGATGCAAAAAATAAATAAAAAAATAAAAAATCCACCTTTCCTAATCCAAGTCCCAAGCATCCTTCTCCATAAATTCTAAGCACTGTATTTTTGCTTGTGAATATTCATACTTCGACATTAACATGGAGATATAAAATTAGATAACTGATTGTCTTGTTACAAACTGGGATGGAGAAAAATTCAAGCAGCATATCTTTTGATGAAGCAAACTAAACATGAGCTGTGATTCCTCGGGTTTCCAAGTAAAATGTTGGCCCTCACATTTTAGTGAACCTGTCCTTCACACTGCTTTCTAATAAATTATTTGTTCATAGCTGGTCACCATAAAATATAACAAAATTCAGTGATATCAGAACCACCATGCTGGCAAATGTTTACATTTTTTATGGTCTCACAGTGGCACTGTGTATAAATAATTGAAACACGCTGAGGCACCTTGTTCCAGCATGGCAGAGGAGACCAGCCTGTTACCCCTTGAGCTCCTTCTCTGCTGCTCTGCTAGTTTGTCTGCCAAGTCTCTATGACTATCTCTGCTTCTGACATCCTTTGCTGGACTCTGACCTTTCTGCCACAAGTCAACATGACACTTCATTTGCAAAAATTCCATCCATCTTCAACCACTTATTCGGGGCCGGGTCGCGGGGGCAACAGTCTCAGGAGAGATCTATACTTCCCTCTCCCCAGACACCTCCTCCAGCTCCTCTGGGGGGATCCTGAGGCGTTCCCAGGCCAGCCGAGGGACATAGTCTCTCCAGGGTTTCCTAGGTCTTCCTCGAGGTCCATCCAAAACAGATGCCCGAGCCACCTCAGGTGGCTCTGCTCGAGGCCTGTCCCGCAGGACTTGTTTGCCAAGGGACACCCTAGCAGGAGCATAAAGCCCCTGACAACATACAGTAGCTCCTGGGATCATTCAAGCCCTCAAACTCCCCCACTACAATAAGGTGGCAGCTCTTGGGAGGGATTTGCAAAAAAATGACTACTCTTAAAAACTCGACATAAAAAAGAAAATATTTAATGTGTGATCTTTAATTCTTTATTCAACAGACAATCATAGTACAAAGAGAATAATATTGGGATCCTTTTAGCCAATTAACATAATTATTTATTATCAGATTTAATTGTGTAACAGTCCAACATTGTTTTTTATGGAGCATTTTTAGTGCTGATCATGAACTGTGTTGTAAGAGTGCGATCACTGGATCTTAAGAACTGCCTTTTCATTTCAACCCACATATTTCATGTTTATTCAAGCACTCCACAAACAAATCAAGCTTACACAGCTTTCCGTTTTGTTGCTGGTAATCAAATTGCTTTCAGCAAATAAGCAGCAGGAGCTACACAGACTTGAAGCCAATAGAATGGGAAAAGTAAGAGGCAGAAATACCATGGTGAAGTCTGTCATGCAGCTTTGTTCTGTCTTGAAAAAGTACAAAATCAATGAAACAGACCATTACCCTGAGAGAACGTGTGTGGGAGTGGTCCTGTGAGTACACACTTTTCAGGTCTGCTCCTGATAACTTTGATTGGTGCCATTTTATGGCTGGTACTGTTATTTTTCTTTCTTGCTTGAGAAATATACAGGTATGTGACAATCAAGAAGCATGAAGTATGACATGCTTAAAAAAGACAAGCACAGTGGTGGACCATGCAGTCCTTATATCTCGCCGAGATATAGGCTTCTGCTACATTCACTTCAATGGTTTACGGCTTATCTGGCCAAGTATTTCTGTGATGATTAGTAACCTCTCTTTATCTCATGCAACTCTCTATTATGGGGTACTGCTGAGATGTATTATTGGCCCTATTTTCTTCTCATTGCATAAGCCTCCTATTGGGTCAATCAAGCAGTCTGCAAAAACTAGGTGTGACTCTTTATAGGTTTTGAAAATGACATAATTTTTGTCCAGCTTCATCTTTTAGAAATACACGTCTTTATTAACTCAAGGAGATATTATTGTAAAGCCATTTATAATAATCTGGATCAGTCCTCCCTTGTGCACCTCCAGTTTGTGTAAAATGCTGCTGCTTTCTTTTTTGAAGAACACTTCCAGACATGAGCATATGATCCCATATTGTCATCATTTCATTGGTAGCCACTTTATTTTAGAATTGATTGAGAATTGAACTGTTGGTGTTTGTTAATGGCTTTAACTTTGATTAGTTATCAGAGTTTAACAACTGCTCAACTTCTTTCCCAAGATCAGGTACAAATTGTGGGGAGTTAACTTATTGTAGCGATAGAACAAAGTCCCCTCTGACATTTGGAGTCAAAGCTCAAGGCACATTTATAGAGAATGGCTCTTAATGATCAGGAAAGAGCAGCATTACATGTTGTTTCTTTATGAGGCCTTACTGCTTAAGTTACCTCTTATCTGTGGTTGAATTTAAGAACAGTACCCACAGCATCACAATATGTAATTAAAAAGTTGTTTGTCTGCTTCAATCTTTCCTCACTGTGTAAGTTTTTGAAAAATTATTTTGCTGCAAGTAATTAAAGAGGACAATTCCAGGTTAATATAGTGTGAAAATGTGACTGTGTTGAAGCCAAGCACACTGCGTTAATCAAAGTCAAGAAGTTTTAATTTGGAAGGACAAGCATACTTTCAGTATATGCAATATTACCATATACGATGATAGTTGATCAGCATTGACACAAGTCCAGAACACATAGTCATGTAAACCTGAACAGCCTAGTACCTGGCTTTCCTGAAGCCTGCATATAAGATAACATGAGAAAAATGTTTTTTACTACTGTGCTACCTTTGCTCTCAAACGCATCATTTCAGTTTTAACTTAACGTTGTTTGGAGCTCACCTTTCAAAGAGTTTACTTTAAGTTTGTCGCATCACCTGAAATGCACCAGGGAGCAATATAATAGTTGAAACTGAATGAATTTGGCCTGGTCCCAAGCTTACTGAAAGGGGAAAAACTAACATACTTAGAAAAGCAGCAAAAAATAAGGCTTGCGATAACCATATTATAGTCTCAACTGAAGTGAAGTTACCAATACCTCTGTTCCAAAATCAATTGCAAGTCCCTCTGAGAAGAGAATCTTATGGCCATCTTGATCAGTTGTGATAAGGAACCACACTGGCAAAGCCATATTTATTGTGTCCCACCCCCAATTTGCAGCTGGGATAGAGTATGAGATGGTACCCGCAAGACAGAGGGTAAAATGTGAGGGCAGGTGGTGTTGGTGCTTGAATTTTGCAACAATTTTGCAACCTTGTGCAGAAAGAGCAGGCACACACACACACACACACACTAACAGCAGGCCCAGACAGGAGGAGGACAGAGTGAAGGTACACAGGACCTACAATTTCCACTTTTACTAGTGCCGGGTCCAGTGGACCCCAACATCCTCTATATAATATAAATGTGTAGGTGGGGTGTACAGTGTGTGGTCATTGAAAATGTGTTCTGATATATGTTCTTCACAGAAAATGAGCCAAAAGTTCGAAAAAATAATTTTATCATTTTTTTATTTGAAAAAAAAAGTCAACGGGTCCCACAGACCCGAATACCATACAAGGGTTAAGAGCAACATATAGAGAGATAGCATTACGGTCTCACTGTATAGCATGCACAGCTAGCAGAACCACTGCACAATCCATGGTGAGGCTTGGCTAACTGGTGCCTCACCACAGGTCTCTTCTCTGAATTTCAGCTGTAAATGTGAAAATTCAGCGATTTTGAGTAAAAATAATGAAAAATTGGTGACGTCAAACGGAAAATATAAATACACATCACTGGATAAATATAACCATTTAATTTATTTCTTCCATTTTTTTCTTTATGGCAGGTGAGGACGTGCCTCATCTGCCTCCCCTGACTGCATGTTACTGACAAAGTATTTTCTGCACTATAAGGCGCACCTAAAAGATTTTAATTTCTCAAAAACCGACAGTGTGCCTTATAATCCAGTGCGCCTTATATATGAAAAAAGGTTCAAAATATGCCGTTAATTGACAGTGCACCTTAAAATCCAGTGCGCCTTGTGCAGAAAATACTGTATATACACATTCACAGATGAATTTCGCCCTATTATATAGACAACGATCAAAAAGGAACAGTTAGACAAGTATACTCCAATGGCCCAGACCAAACTGGTTTTTTGTGGTTCAGTGGCTTTTCATTCTTAGCTTACCAATGACTATACAACCAAAAAGACAAAGAGCTTTATTTGTCATTTTACACAGGGATGGTACAATGAAATTGAAAGGTCAGATGGAAAGTCTATCTAGAGCTGCTGCACCCTGGGTGCGCCGCCACTACGGTCCAACGTGACTTAATATTCCTTAGATGCATGTTTTTCCAGATAATGGGGGGAACACTGAGAAAACCCATTCAGACACGGAGGGAACATGCAAACTCTTCGCAGAAAGGCCATATTGGAAATGATGGGGTTGGAACCCCCTGACCTTCTTAGTGTGAGGCAGCAGTGCTAACCACTACTCCACCATAACGCCAAAAACCCACAGAGCCAGAAAACACTTAAAGAACTGGAGCCAATCATAAGTTAAGGCTCCCCGGCAAAAATTATCTTTTGGTACTGAGAAAAGTTAGGAAGAAAGTATTTTTTTCAGGATTTCACAAGAGTTTAATATTAGATCAGGTCCTACGGCCAAAGCATTATTCAGTACTTTAGGAATACTTGCATCTCTAAAGCCATATTAAGAAAGAAATCCAGATTAAAGTGGGCTTGCACACAGTAATTGACAAGTAAATTCATTGGATTAAATGAATAGCTGGTCACAGCTGTTCATAATGTGAATCATTAACAAGCAGATTCTTTCAAGTCACCGTCTCTTTGAAGTAGAAAAAAAGGGACTCTTAAATTAGATCTAACTGGATTTTACAATGAGTCTGAGAAAATAAAATTACAAAAAAAAACTGGAACCAATGAGGTCACAGACTGCAACATCCTGCGGCACCCCTGAATTCCGGCACTAGATCAAACCTAGTGCTCTGACCTATGTCACTAGCTTTGAGCTATGGTCTTATACTGGCCTTCTTTCCATTTTATCCGTTTCCCGAGTGTACAAAACTTGAAATTTGACCTTGACCTAGTTCTCTCATGGTCAAGGTCATCATCTCATTTTCATCCCCTTTGCTGCCCAAGTAATGTGCTTTTTGTTTCATAATTCCTTTTTGCTAAACCTTTATTTGGCCAGTGGGCATTTTGAGGACTGTGGTATGGTAAAGTTACTCTAGGATTCCGATTTAATACAATGGTTTAAAACTGTCAACAAGAATTTGAATGGACACCTTACAGCCTATGAAAAGAATAAAAGCTGATCACAATTCCACAACACTGGTATAAAAGCAACACAAGACAAATATGCAAGTGGGAGCCAATCCCAACCAGACTCTGGATGATTGTAGAACATTATGTATAATAGAATACAAAACACAGTCTGTGTCCATTAAAACTTAAATTGTCAAAACAGCATTCAGTTCTCAATTCAGCCAAAGCTGTCCTGTATGGTATTCACTAAAAGTGTCACTTGTCCTTTCAAATAGATAGATAGATACTTTATTAATCCCGGAGGAAATAGTTCAAAGAGACAAAGACTGGCAAATCATTTAATTAAAGTGGGGCAATAGAGTGAGCATGAAATCAGTCTGACAGGAAAACACAGCAGATGTTAGTTTGAACAATGAATAAGTGGAGGGGTGACGGTCATAGTATTTGGCATACTCTAGGTTTATTCCCAGTAGTCAGATGGCCTCATTCTTGACAGAATCACACAATATGGGTCTGGAGAGCTAAAAATAGTTTGTCTCTTAAGGCTGCATTGACCCGAGCACATTCAATTAAGTCGCAAAATCATACATTGGGATCTAGGGAACACACTGTATATTAGCAATTTATTTGGAATGTGTTCAGTCATGATGATTTTTTAACAATTTCTCTATTGAGCTGTGCTGAGCCAGCATTCGCAAAGTGATGAACAAGAATCTATTTTGTGGAATGGGAAATTGGTGCTGAAAGATGTCCACTATACCAGAAAATGCCAAAGGAGGATTTGATGCAACCAGTTGATCTAATGCTTGAAAAATAAACATCACGCTCAGAGAGATGTATAAGGGAAAAAGCAGTTCATCATGAACTGGATCAATCTAGACACTTACAGTTGCTGAGAGCTAAATTTTCAAACAGGCCGCCTTTGAAGCCAATTACAGCAGAACAGGGTCAAGACACCTAATCGTCTTCTAGACCTAATGGGATGGAAAAACTCACACCAGGAGAAAGACCTACCAATATGTCCTCACAGTACAGGATACATTAAGTAAACAATTTGGCTGTATGTCACCATTCCGTGTATATTATGGCTGTCAAACTTACAATATTTCGGGTGGCTCAAAGCGCCCTTCCTTCACATTACTTTTGATGAGATACAAAGATTTATTTGAAAAGCAGAGAACTAGATTTAGAAAAAGAGAAAAAAATTAAGTGTTGTAATGAACAAATAATTTGTCAAGCATGTGCTGCAAATCCTCCATCCATCTACAATGTAAATGATCATGTTTTGGTACGAATTTACAAAATGACAAAGAAACATGCTGATTTAAATGGAATCATTGTCAAAAAGAACTTAAGACTTTCAGTACAAAGTTAGGTTCACATCTCTTTAAAAAATCAAGTTATAGGGTACAGTGGTTTTCAGTCACAGACATTAGTAATGCCACCAGAGATGAAAAATGCATGCAACAGAAGTAAAAAAAAAAAAAAGGATCCCTTAAATTGATTCCTTAAAACATTTGAGAACTTGTTAGAGCCGTTTGGCTCATCTAAGTAATACAACTGGATCCACAGCCTGATGGTGATTGCCAATTTGCAGCACTGAT
Source organism: Antennarius striatus (assembly GCF_040054535.1). NCBI lineage: Eukaryota > Metazoa > Chordata > Actinopteri > Lophiiformes > Antennariidae > Antennarius > Antennarius striatus. The sequence continues at coordinate 23,936,362 of NC_090776.1, read as the reverse complement.
AGACCAGTTGAGGAGCGTTGGGTTATTTTGGACAACAACATCCCTTAGGAAATTGTCATAGACCTGTGCATGGAACTCCACTTGCTAATTATGTGGGAGGTCACCTGGGATGCTTACCTACACATCACGAGTCAGCAAAACATATGGCGACCACATCACATTGCTAAGAACTTCTGAAATGTTCAGTTGCTGATAGTTTCGACCCTTGGTCCAGATGCAACAACTCTCATATCACCTTCAAACATTTATGAGGAAGAGTTGCCCTTGTTAATTCTAGGTCATATTGCAGACAGCATTATGCTAGTTTAAGCAGATCAGTAAGCCATAACATTAATCAATTCAGGAGTATGAAAATGAAAGATTGCTCTCCCACCTGAGAACTCTGACCTGTCCAACCCTTCTAGTCCAAGTCATGCCAACATCAATAATCTCCAAGAGGTCATATTCTCCAATCTCAGTGAGCCTGAAGTCTCCAAATCTAGTGAGGCTGAAAGGTCTGATAGTACAGTGGAGGCATGACAAGGCAATGTAGACCATAATGATGAAGTTGATGCATTCCATTTTGATCATTTTAACATATCTCAAGAGGGAACTCCCACAGTTCCAGCAGAGACCTTGTTCATGATTATTGAATACTCTCTAAACCTGGACATGTCCATTATCAGTGCTTTCAACACAGTGTCTTTCCTGTTCACAGAACTTACTAGAAGACACTTCCAGGAAGAACTTGCAGAAAGACACCTTCCCAAGATATATATCAGGAATCCATTGTGTAACAGTCGTGGTATGGGCACAAATTGTAACCAATATATAAGTTTCATGAAGCTGTATAAAACAAGGTTGGAACAGTGGTCTAGCGCTAAGAATTAAGGATCTTTTTTTTTCAAACAATAAACTGGATGAGAGCTTGGATGACTGTCACGTGTTACTTTTGGGCATTACAAGGTGAAAGACTTATTTTGAAAGTCGGAGTATTCATTTCCTTTGGACTATTTTTATGAGCTAAAGAAAAGTTACACAAAGTTATTGAAAAATAAAACCAAATCTTGACTAGTTTGTTTACAAGCTCAGGAGCTTTAAACTAAGAAGATTCAGAAATATTCTTTTTGTGTGTCAAATATTAAAAGACATGTGTTCCCTTAGTCAGACAACTTTCTGAATATTGTATATGTTATTAATAAAAAATATGTCCATGTGTGTCTATGAGTGTGTGAATTTGTTTCTGTCCACACGATGACGGATGTTTTTAAAACACAACTTTTTTTTTTGTTGCGTTTACGCCTTCCGTCCACACGACAATGCAGATATCCAGAACGAAAACGCAACTTTTCTAAAACCCTGGCCGAGGTGGATTTTTAAAAAAAACGCTTGGTCTGCGTTGTCGTGTGGATGGTGTATCCGCAACTTTTAAAAAACGCTGACGTCTTGCCTGCGACGAAAACCGCTGTGACGTCATATTTATGGCCCCGTGTGTTAAGACAACAAAACACAGGATTCCTATTGGATAAAATTTGACTCAATACTGCCACCATATAGTTTGGCATGCTTATAGCAGTCTTCGTAAACGCACTGCTGTGTTTACGTGTGGACGGAGATCTTTTTTAAAACGCTGTCGTGTGGACACGAATCGCTTGATGCGTTTTTTTAAAAATCCATCATCGTGTGGACAGGGCCTTATACTTCAGCGTTATCAGAACCTGTGTGCTAGCGTTCTCTCTCAACTGATATTATTCACACTCCTATTCGAAATACTTGAACAATTCTAATTATATCCAGATATTTTTATTTACATTACTTAATTAGAATAAATAATATCCAGCTCATATTGAAGCTTTTTATGGAGTTAATGTAATTAATTTTATTAACCAATCAACTGTTATCAGTAAAGAGCTTAAACATATCAAGACAATTCAAAGCGTTTTATATTAAATGTAGTTAATTCTGTATTTTTGCTCCACTTGTATTTATAATCAAACACCATTTAATCTGGAACTAGTACCATGTGTAACTGGAATAAACAAGAAAAAGACAGACAAGTGAATATTCATGCATGCATGACTAAATGTATATGATTTACTAATTTCTTACATTTGTGTACAGTTATTACAATTTTAGAAGATGAAGATTTTTATCATCCCACAAATGTAATAAATTCCCATACTAACGTAATAATTACTACATTTTCCACACGTTTGTGGGAATTAAGGTATTGCGTTGGTGGTATGCAACTGCCATTACGTTTCTGAGAAAGTTATTACATTGGTGCGATTATTACATTTCAAGATGCAAATCTTTTGTATGTTTCCAGGGTCATTACGTTTGTGGGAGTTATTAAATTTGCAGGACAAACATGCAGCTTGTGCCTAGGTGAGCCTAGGTTTCATCTACAGATAGCTCATCCTGATCATTAGAGCGAGTCACCAACTTGGGCTTTTAATGGTTCCCTGCTGTTTTACTCCAAGAAATAACCATTGTGCTGTCAACAGCCTGAAGCCATGACTGTCTGTGGCTCTCCATTGCTTCCTCTGTCATCTCATGTCTCCAGAAGAGCTAGCTCTCAACTATGCATACTGCAGGCAGTCACGAATTGTTCAGCCTGGCCAGGCATTGTCATCACAACTAGTCTGTTGGAATTTGTGCTGCTTTTTTGGGCCAGCTCAAGATACAGAATTGTTGTTCTTGGTTGAGACGAAAACTCAGCACCTTCTTTTTCCTTCTTGCACATGGCATCTGTTTCATCCTTCACCTCCAGTGTGTAGAACTTCCATGCAGTCAGTGTCAGTTTGGTTTTCACGCAGATGATACATTGAAGAGTTTGGGAACTTCACTTTCAGCCCCCTGACACATGTCCGACACGATGCAATGCACTATGGTGATGTGTATGCTGCCCCTGAACTTCCTTCCGCTCTTAATACAGTGCAAGAAATCACAATGAAATGTAATTTTATAAATCTATAAAGCCTTATGGGAGGGCATGTTTGTTGTCTAGTCACTCCTGAAAATCCTAGAGCCTCCCTTTTTGTTAACAAATAAGACTTAAAAAGTAAGCTTACATTTATCAGTAAAATCAAAGCAGGACCTCCCGATCTCATAGTCACATGTAGAGAGACATTGTGGAGTAAAGATAATGAAGTGAGTTAATACCAAGTGTCACTGCTCAAACAAGACTGGTGGTGAAGACCCAAAAGCAGGACAGTGAAGCAGGCGGGTCAAGTCCAAAAATAGGTTTTATAGGACAAGCAGGGGTCAGGTACCAGGTAATCAGTCCAAACAGCAGATGAGTCAGGTGGACGGCAAGCAAACAGGCAGAGTCCAAAATCAGGCAGTTCATACACAAAAAGCATTCAAACTTACCAAGCAGACAAATCCAAAAGGGGTCGATGAAAGGCAGGGTCTGGAAAACAGGGTGGGTCAGTAACAGGAATCAAGATAACCGGCAGGAATCAAAGGCTGGAGGGTCAGGGCGAACACTAAACAATCTGGCAGAGTACTGAGGGCTGAGCTGGGTATATGAAGACTGGAGGCTGATCAGGGGAGTGGCTGCAGGTGAGCAAAGGGAAGCCAGGTGCAGGGAATGAACTGATTGTAAGTGGGACCGAATCTGAAATAACACGAGAAGTTAGCGACCGGAAAACAAACAAGATAATAATAGTCCAGAGACGTGACACTAAGGGCTAAAGGTTTTAATTCACAGCTATTGAATCTAAGGGGAACAAAACAAAGCTGTACTGTGTGTTTCCTGGATAAAGAAAATAATTAACCTTTTAAACATTTATCAAACTAAAAAAATAAAAGTTTTTTTTTAAAAAGCAGACAAAATTCAAAAAACAGCTAACCATTCTCCACAATATGCTTTTTACTTTTGCCATTAGTTTCTTGAACTAAAAACCTCCTGGACCGTAAAAACGGTTGGTCACTTCCTTCTGGATTCTTTAAATAAAAACTGACACTACAGTGGTACCTCTACTTACGAAATTAATTGGTTCCGGAAGAAATTACGTAAGTAGAAAATTTAAAAAGTCCCAAAAAATTCCAACATAAATGTTTTATAAAGCATAAAATTGCATCAAAACATGTAACTAACACATGTTACGATTAGATTATTGCACAATAAATGAGAGTTATACATAATGTAAAAAACAAAGAATAAAGAATAATAATGAATGTCATTTACCTTTTAACTGCTGTCCCCATTGTTTTCTGCCCTCTGTGGTTCATGTGCTCCTATCTCACGATGCGGAACGACAGAGTGAATTCCAGTCCTCCTTTTGAACTTCTCCAACCACCCACGCAATGCCTTAAACTCCTTAAACTTCCTTTAGTTTCAATAACGTGGCGATTGTAGATGCATTACAGCCATATTCTTTGGGAGATCAACCAAATGCATCCCTTTCTCATGCTTTTCTATTATCTCTTGCTTTGTTTGTACGGACAAAAAACTCTTTTCTTCGTCTTTTCTTTTCCAATTTTCTCCGTCACTTTCTTGGGGTCCATACTCAAAAAGTTAATACAGTATATTTGCACAAAACTATCAGCTCACCTCACGGGTCGAGAGCCAAATGACAGACTACTGCATAAACACCGATCTAGCTCTATACAGAGGTCCCTCTTAGCCAGTGGTATGCCAGGAAGATACTAGGTGTAGCCAATGGCAGAGCAGCTCTGAGAATGTTGCATTCAGTAACCTGTGGGAGCTGCGAGTAACAGCCGATACTGTATTTTTACCTTACGTAAGTCAAAATTTCCTTTGTAACTGGAGGCAATATTTTACTGCTGAGAAATTTCGTATGTAGAAAATTTCGTAAGTAGAGACATTCGTAAGTATAGGTACCACTGTATCTAGAAACATGTTGAAGTCAGGAAAGAAATATGCTACTTTGGCCCTCAAACCTTTTGTGTCTTGCAGGAATTTGTTTATCTTTTGAGAATCATATCTTTCTGTTATGGCTTATTTCAAACAGTTGTCATTTTTGTTTTCAGAGCTACTTACAGTATATCAGTAGGTGTCTCAGGTGTTTCTTTAGCAATTTTCTTCGCTTTAGAGAGAGAGAAAGAGACAGAGAGACAGACAGAGAGAAACAGACACAGAGAGAGAGGAAGAGATTTTTTTTTATTTGTAAAATCACATTTATTCATAAACGCCAAATTACAAGATGATCACGTTGACAAAAAATCCAAGAAATTCACGTAGAGAGGATTTTCAATAGTACTGTGCGTTTCCTGAACAAAGAAACACATCTATAGGGCTCGAAATTGCGCACATTTTGGTCGCATATGCGATAAAATTTTTATCAGTGCGACTATTAAATATATTCGGGAGCACCGGTGCGACTAGGGGAAAAAAATTGCACCTTTTTCTTGTGAGACCGCGCTCCTGCGGTTCTGCCAGGAAACAATGAGAGCGCAACTGCGGCTGCTCTCCTGGGCGAAGGAGAGAGGAGGAACGGAGATGGACGGAGCGTATCTATCGCTTCGTCACTGCCTTGCTTTTGGGTGGGTGCTCCTAAAGTCTTTGCTGGTGCTACTAACTTCTAAATTTGGGAGCACCAGTGCTACGAAGAAAAGGTTAATTTCGAGCCCTGATCTAACATTTTAACATTTATCAAACTAAAAAAATATTGGTTTTTTAAAAAGGAAGACAAAATTAACAAAAACTATCCGTTCTCCACAATCATCACTTTTACTTGAGAGGGAGAGAGACAGACAGAGAGAGAAAGAAGAGAGAGAGAGACAGATGGAGAGAGGGAGAGAAAGAGAGACAGAGAGAGAAAGAGAGAGAAGAGAGACAGAGAGATGAAGTAAACATTTGTGAAGGTAGAGTTTGTGTTTTGTTTATATTATTCCATGACATAGAATTTTTACATTTCTACTTTGCTCACATGTAGACAACGTTTTATTTCAGTTCATTTATTGTCACACATGATATTTACAATCATCATGTAGCTTCAAAATTTCAAAAGCATGTATGATTATTACCACTAATATGAATTTACTGTGAAAATAGCACATTTACAAGTTTGATTTCAACCATTCTATGCTTTCTTTTTACATAACTTTTCAAAGCTTTTATCGCACTGAAGAATGAAAGTGATGGTGTTGTTGTATGTGCTGCTGGGAAGATGTTGATCTAGATGGCTAAAATTGACCTATTGCTAGTATAGCCTCAAACATATAGAGGTTCGTGGTTAGTGGTTCGGCTTCCATTCCGGAACGCTTGTAAAGGCTTTCCTTTGGTGGCTTTCTGTGAAGGAAAATATATCTGTGTTTGACTCAAAATACCCAACAAATTTAATCTTGTTCAGGAACACAAAGGAACCCCTGGGATGGAAGAATGGACATGCAAATAATTTGTTAAAAAAAAAAAAGTATGGAACCGTGTAGGAGGGGATGGGTAGCCAATTAAGAAGTCCTAATAAAAATTTATAGATACACATGAGTAAACAAGACCCCAATTATTTGAGTGTCTGAACATCTTTCATGAATGACAAAGAGGCTTTTCCATATACATCAAACCACTCTGTACTGTAGCATGAGCACAAATGATTACTAATGGGGCATAAAGGAAAATCTGCTATGCTGATGTAAATCAAAATGGGTTTTCAGATAAAGATCAAAGATGTCAACATCTTGCATCTTTTTCTTAGACACCCACACGCTAAACATGCACACACAGAGATCCTGCCTATAATTTCAAGCTCTGCGTGAAAGAAAACCTCACATAAGGAAAAAACACAAGGATGAGCCTAAATATGAAATGATCAATTCTGACACCTTTCAACAGGTGCAAATGGAGAGGCTAACTGTTCATTCATTTTACTTCTTGAATCCTGCTCTTGTGCCTCTATCCCTCTCTCCCGCTGCTTGGGTGATGAGGGTGCAGAGAGCATTAAAGAGCTTCTTTGAACATGATGATTCAATATAAAAAGGAATGGGATATTAGGCACCATGAAGAGATTGTGGAGCCTCGGCTCTCCTTCCCTTGAAGCTGTCATATAATTAGATAAAGGTAGACGCTCCCCATTGAGAATTCCCGCGCAACCCACAGGTCAGCTAGCAGATAGAACAGCAGGGGAAATGCAAGATGTTTCTACCATCACGTTAAGGTGACATCACTCAGAGCAATGAGGCAAAGAAAAGAGAACAAGCAACGAATATTGTATAAGGATAATTTGATAGCATAATAAAAAAAAGAAGGGAGGCAAGGGCACATCTGTGAGGAGTAGACACATTGAAGTTGTCTAAATCTTTCCCATAAGCATTGAGCCTGCTACTCTTTACAAGTCACAGCATATTGTCCTGCCAGGATGACATAAATTCATGATAGTTCAGAATAGCCTGGTTTTCTTTAAAAACTGAATTTATTCATAAAAATCATGTGGTGAGACATTATAAATGTGGAGTTTTGGGTTATTCTTTTTCGACATCCTTAATCTTTTATATCTTGTCAGCTGATGTTTTCTAAGAGCAATCTCTCATTCTCAAAGAAACCTCTGTAAACTTCATATGGTATTTGCCTCAAGGCAGGGACCCTCTGTAGTTCTATTGCTGAGCCTGACATGGTTGAATAAGAATAGGTGCACATTTTCTTCTTTCAGATTGTATACCTCACTCTGACCCAGTTTTCAGCAACTTTGTGTGATACTGTAAACTGACATGCAAAGTCATTCTGTTTTACACACTACCACCCTGAAACAAGCAAAACTGCAAGCAGGCTTTTGGTTGATAATTTCCTTTAGATAATGTGTGCCACTAACTTCTTGATTGATTTTCATGTAGTGGATACATTTCTGGGTGCCAGCCTTGGGCGAATCCCAATTTATTAACAAAGCTAAACATGTATATTAATAAAATATGGGAAGACTATCTGCCTGTCCGGTTGCATGTCTGCCTGCTTCCTGCCTATCTGTTTGCTTGTCTAGTTGCCTATATTAAATATGCCTGTTCTGAGAACCATTTATTGGTCATTCTACAAAATTTGTGCAAAGTTCAGAGTTGGAGATGTATTTTTAAAAGTTGTTTCTTTCCAAAAACCTTGTCCATACATAAACTGTGCCATGTTTGTACAGTACAAATCTATAAAAGGCGAATTTCATATATTAATGTCTGCCTGTTCTTGAAATGTTTTTCCACACCTGAAATGTGTCACTACTGTAACACAGCAACACACTGCAATAAAAACTTATATTATTTGTTAAAATTGTGTGTAGAGCTTCTAAAGATTATTTTTAGAAGTTTATTATGAAGGGTTTTACAATTAAATCACTTGAATTTTTGTAAAATGAATTACAGTGATCTTAAAGATCTCAGAGTTAATTCGTTATTACATTGAATGCACATTTAACTAATAGTTATCATATAATTTAACGTAATGACTGTAATGACTGATTTTATTTTACAAAATACTCCCTGTTACGGTAGTGACATCACTGTTATGGTAGTGACTGTACTACTTGGTTGTGACCACATGATAATGTTTGCAAAGTTGCACTGTATCCCCTCAACCATATTGTTTAATATTAACTCATAACCTGCCTCAAAATTTGAATTTAACAAATACAAATGTTTAAAATCAACAAAATGAGGTCATTGACTATTTTACATTACTTCAACATAGCAGCATGTCTACTGCAGCATGACAGTAGAACATCTAAGGTATTTCGTACTTGAAAGTGCATTAAAGAACAAAAATATACAACATTAATAATCAAGTTATTCAGATATTGAAATGATAACCTATAACAGCTCCTTCATGGTGCACATCCAATGAGCATCTTAAAAATGGGGACGGCGCCTTGCTCGAGGGCACCTTGGCAGTGCTTGGGAGGTGAACTCACACCTCCCACTGTCAGTTCACACTCCCGGGTCTTGAACCACCAACCCTCCGGTCCCCAGTCCAAGACTTAGTGGACTGAGCTACTGCTGCCCCCAAACAACATTTTATTCATGTTTTATTATATCATTCCTTATGTAGCACTCTGAGATTCTTAAGATGAAATGTGATTTACAAATCTATTATTATTATTATTATTATTATTATTATTATTATTATTATTATTATTATTATTAGTAGTAGTAGTAGTAGTAGTAGTAAGAAGCGTGTACAGGCAAGATTGAACAGGTGGAGAAAAGTGTCAGGTGTGATGTGTGATAGAACAGTTTCAGCTAAAATGAAAGGAAAGTAGCACAAACTTTGGTGAGACCAGCGATGTTGTTTGGTCTAGAGCAATGGTTCTTGACTCGGGTTCGACTGAACCCTAGGGGTTCGGTGAGTCGGTCTCAGGGGTTCGGAGGAGATGGAGGTCAAGACAAAACACCCGACACAATGTGAATCACTCTGTACGTTTGACACATCGTGTCAATTGGTGGTGATGACACGCCCCCATTAGCCATCACTGGCTGCAGGTGATCACGTGACACTACATTGATTGGCCTACCTGTGCTACAGGGGATTTTGCGCACTCTAGTAGATTTATGCCTGTCATGATAGTACGTCATCTGATTGCTTTTTTAATATTTTAATTCTTAGTAACTATGTTGAGCAAAAAAAGAAAGAGGTCGGACGAATATGTGCAACGTGAATTTACATGTAGTGTATAACGGAACGAGATGGGCGTCAGCGTTCTGCATTAATTTCAATCAAGTTGAGCAACTCTAGTCTCGCACTGGCAAAAATAAAGGAACACTTCCTTAAGCTGCATGGAAAACAACAGAAACAGACTTTGCTGTGAAAATGACATAAGAGTAACACTTGCCAAGGTGAAGCCACACATATCTGAACTGATCTCTCAGTAACAACAGCAGAAGTCACACTGATTTGCAGGTAGGTCATTTCAGGTGAGTTCACGTTGGTTTTGTTCTTTGAAAAAGGTGACATTAATGCACAATTCATTAACCAGTAAAACATATACTTATGTCTTAAATTTGATTTTTATTTTATTTTTTTTTTACTAAAGAAGGGTTTGGTGAGTGAGCAAATGAAACCGGCAGGGTTCGGTACCTCCAACAAGGTTAAGAACCACTGGTCTAGAGACAGTGTCACTGAGGAATAGACAGGAGACAGAGCTGGAGGTAGCAGAGATGAAGATGCTGAGGTTCTCTTTGGGAGTGACCAGGAAGGATAGAAATGAGTACATCAGAGGGACAGCACACGTTAGAGGTTTTGGAGATGAAGTCAGAGCGGCCATACTGAGATGGTTTGGACATCCCACAGGAGAGATAGTGGATATATTGTTAGAAGAATGCTGGTTTCTGAACTGCCAGGCAGGAGTCCTAGAGGAAGACCAAATAGGAGGTTCACGGATGTAGTGAAAGAGGACATGACGGTAGTTGGTGTGAGAGAAGAGGATGCAGAAGACAGGATTAGATGGAGGCAACTGATTCTCTGCGGCAACCCCTGAAGCGAAAAGCTGAAAGGAAAAGAAGAAGAACGATGAGACATTGCCTTATATATAAGAAATATTACATGTTTTCAGTACCGTAACGATTATGTCACAACCATAACATTATAAATTGTTGCGGTTGTGACTGTTACAGTTTTGACATTTGTAGACAATTCCTCTAATTCATAAAAAGGAAAAGAAAGTTTTCCATTACTAATCTATGAAAAACATCAGTTTCCTTTAGGTCACTTTGTCTCAATTTAAAAGTTAGAATGTAAAAGAAAAATAACAGTATGTTATGTGTGAAAAATATATAAGGCCTATGCTTATCGTACAACATCGTACATAAAAACATCTCAAATACAGATACACAACTATTTTTATCAGGTGAACCTGGTTCTGAACACAGCTTGTAAATAAAAACTATTGCAAAATTGTCAGTGAAATGTATTTGATTAAATACACCCTTACTGAAATCAAAACTTGTCCTGAACAGGACTTCATCTTATTTACCTTGTAGCTTTGTTTCTTTTGTTGCATCATCTCAGTCTTCCAATTTTCATGCTCTCCAAATTGGAAATAAAAGATAAGTCAAGTGACCTCACAACAAGACCCAACATTCAACTTTGACTCTTGAATGCTAGGAAGTCCCCTTTGAATATTCGTTGCTGTATTTTCCCACAGACTAACAATGTATCCGGTAGGTCAGACATACAAAACCATGTTTAATCAAGACTGATGCTGCTTTCAGCTTCGGCAGCTGAAAAAAAAAAAAACCTCCAGCTGGAAGCCATGGAAGTCTAATAATATCAAAGATAGATGCTTCAATTTATCACTTCAATATACTTTTGAGAGAGCTGAATTAGGTTGCCAGTGTGTGCCTTCTTCCCCAGTGTATGTATTTAGTTTACATAATTGGAGAAATTTGTTTGCACATGCAGTATGACTTACTAAATGCTGAATTGGCTGTTCCAGGGTTTGATTGATGGTGCGCTCGGAAATTATATTTTGCAGATAGGGCAAGAGTGTGAGGTGTACATTTGATGCAGTGTCATCAAATAGGGGTGTGTGTTCTTGGGTTTGTAGCTTGTGTGCATGGGTATGTTGGAAGAAGAATTGCATGTAAATTAAATACAGTACATGCAACTGTGTGACCAAAGTCTACATCGCGCAGTGTTGAAGCACTTCAGTCTTCTTCTTCTTTTCCTTTTGGCTTTCCCCACATCCATAAACCTCCTCTTTGGTCTTCCTCTAGGACTCCTGCCTGGCAGTTCAGAAACCAGCATTCGTCTACCAATATATTCACTATCTCTCCTCTGGACATGTCCAAACCATCTCAGTATGGCCTCTGACTTCATCTCCAAAACCTCTAGCATGTGCTGACCCTGTTTGATCCTTGATGTTTTGGACTGGTAAGTACTGTAATGTACAATACTTACCAGTATATGTCTGTTTGTTGTGCTCTGTTGGTTTGTTCTGCTGCCCTTCTTGACAAAAACTTTGTTGTAAGGAGATTTTTTCCTGGTAAAATAAAGATAAATAAAGCTAATTCAAGATAATAACCTGGGGAAAAAAGTTTAATGTAAATGAATCTGTCATAATATAGAAGTAAACAACTAAGTAATTCCCCCCTTGGGGATCAATAAAGTAATCTGATTCTGATTCTGATAAACAAATGCATTTTTAATTGAAATGGATTTGAACTGAAACAACTCAACTAACTAATGCAAACCATGCTCTGCACTGCAGACCTGTTAAGACCTTTGGAAACAAGGGGCTTCAACGAGTCATACCAAACTCCAATGAAGGTAAAATCTCCCTGCAAAAGTTACTAGTTGTTCGACAGTGAAGAGACAAAGATAGCAGAGCTGTTGTGTGAGATTTTACTTAACAGGAAATTGTTGACATTTGCTTTGTAGCACAAAGTACTGTGTGGACGTTTGTTACACAGCTTCTTGCTAATCAAGACAAAAATACCCTGAGCCCTAAAACCAATTTGTTGTGTTTGTTTTAACATACAGCACATAGAGTACATACATACTACTTCGGTACCCACTTGTGATGCTGTCACAGGTCAGGGGGTTGCTGGAGCCTATCCCAGTGGACTTGGGGCATGAGGTAGGGTGCAACAGCAGTGTACCACGGAGCCACATGAAGGACACAAAAACATGCACAAAAACACACTCACATCGACAAACAATTTCAGACCTGTCAAATTGGGAGGAAGCCAGAGAATCCAGATAGAACCCACACATACTAAGGGAGAACATGCAAACTCTGCACAGAGCAGAACTCAAACCCGGACTCCCATACAAGAATTATAAATTATGAATAATCACAATCTACTGTCCAGTATATATGAGGTAAAGCTAAAGCTAAAATTGCCTTGTCAAGATTTTTTTTCATGCAGATTAAAAAACCTGATAAATAATAATGAAAAAGTTTCAACACACTCTTCTTCTTCTCCTTTCAGCTTTTCCCTTCAGGGGTTGCCACAGAGAATCAGTTGCCTCCATCTAACCCTGTCTTCTGCATCCTCTTCTCTCACACCAACTACCTTCATGTCCTCTTTCACTACATCCATAAACCTCCTCTTTGGTCTTCCTCTAGGCCTCCTGCCTAGCAGTTCAAAACTCAGCATCCTTCTACCAATATATTCACTATCTCTCCTCTGGACATGTCCAAACCATCTCAGTCTGGCCTCTCTGACTTTATCTCCAAAACCTCTAACATGTGCTGTCCCTCTGATGTACTCATTCCTGATCCTATCCTTCCTGGTCACTCCCAAAGAGAACCTCAGCATCTTCATCTCTGCTACCTCCAGCTCTGTCTCCTGTCTTTTCCTCAGTGACACTGGTTATAGACCAAACAACATCGCTGGTCTCACCACAGTTTTGTACACCTTTCCTTTCCTCATACATGTCCTCTCACATACTTCTCTGCCACTCCAGACTTCCTCATACAATACCACAGTTCCTCTCTGGGCACCCTGTCATAAGCTTTCTCCAGATCTACAAAAACACAATGCAGCTCCATCTGGCCTTCTCTGTACTTCTATATCAACATCCTCAAAGCAAATATTGCATCTGTAGTACTCTTTTTTGGCATGAAACCATACTGCTGCTCAGAAATGTTCACTTCTGCCCTTAGTCTAGCTTCCACTGCTCTTTCCCATTACTTCATTGTATGGCTCATCAGCTTTATTCCTCTGTAGTTGCCACAACTCTGCACATCTCCCTTGTTCTTAAAAATGGGCACCCGCACATTTCTCCTCCATTCCTCAGGCATCTTCTCACTATCTAAGATCCTGTTGAACAACCCAGTCAGAAACTCCACTGCCACCCATCTTATACACTTCCAACCCCCAACAGGTATATCATCAGGACCAACTGCCTTTCCACTCTTTATCCTCATCAATGCCCTCCTCACTTCATCCTGGCTAATCTTTGCTACTTCCTGGTCCACAACAGTCACCTCTTCTAGTCTTTTTTGTCTCATTTTCAACGTTCATCAACTCTTCAAAGTACTCTTTCCATCTTCCCATCACAATACTGGCACCTGTCAATAGACTTCCATCCCTATCATCAATCACCCTAACCTGCTGCACGTCCTTCCCATCTCTGTCTCTCTGTCTTGCCAACCTGTATAGATCAGTATGTCCCTCCTTACTGTCCAACCTAGCATACAAGTCATCATAAGCCCCTTGTTTGGCCTTTGCTACCTCTACCTTCACCTTACGCTGCATCTCCCTATACTCCTGTCTACTGTCCTCTGTCCTCTCAGTGTCCCACTTCTTCTTAGCTACCTTTCCACTTGGTCTCTTGGACACACAGTATGTCTACATTCCTCCTCTGCATCATGTCAACCAACACTCAACCTTTTCCGTCCCTACACTCCTATACGTCCTATACTCATGGCGTTCCTCTTCCCTCTCTTCCTATGAACACACTTTCCTCCTCTCCTTCTCCGACCAACAGTAATCCAATTTCCACCGGCACCCTGTAGGTCAACAGCACCGATGACAGTCGTTGTTAACCCGGGCCTCGACCGATCTGGTATGGATGTCATAGGTTTGATTGACATATTTGATTTGACAAAAGTTTTACGCCAGATCCCCTTTCTGACACAACCCTCTGTATTTAGCATGGCTTGGGACCGGCACAAGAAGACACTGGCTTGTGTCCTCTTGCGGCTACATTGAAGCACTTCACAGTGATTGTGTGATAATTAAGAAAGCAGTTCCACAATGAATGGGCTCCTTGTCTGCTGCTCCCAGAAAGTGAACCTTTGAAATTCTTCACCCTCCAATAAAAAAAAAAAAAAGAGAAATAAGAAAACTCGAAAATGCACCGTGCAGATACTTCAGGTCTTGAGATAGTAATTATGCAGATTTTTTAAAGTGTATTAGCAACTTGAAGGAACTTCAAGGATCTATAAAGTATATGAATTCCCAGGGTTTTGGTCAAACCTGAAATAAAGAATGAAAAGAACACGATGTATAAATTGAAGGGTTGACAGGAGGGTTAGAAACTACTTTACCTTTACAACGCATGCAACATGTTTCTTCTACTTACATTTAATTACCCTAGTCCTATCATTGACAACATCTCCTTTTAGCTTCACTTATTTCCAAGTCATCTTTCACACAATTGTTTCCCACCATACAGGGAAAAAATGGAAGTGTTTGTCATAAAAAATCATTATGGAAGTACAGAGGCTCTACATAATCCATGTGAACTGATAAAGAAATATTATCTTTTAAGAGTTGAATGGAGTTCCAAGGATGGGTCAAGCCGAAATGTGCACCAGTTTTTTTTTCTTTTATAAGGTTATAAGGTTACGAATGCCTACTGACTTCCATCCTATTTTAAGATCTAATCAAATACACAAGACTGGTGTGTTCCAGTGGAGTTGGTTAATCCTGACATGGGCATACCCTCGCGTTTCCATTTTGACTGGCCATAATGTTTTGATAATGTTGGCCAAATTTTGTTTGATCCAGAATACTGCATTCATCCCCAGATCTGCCTAAAAAATTAAATAATAGCAAATAAAATAAATTGACATAGAATAAAATAAAATATCAACTCTTCCTTTGTCTTATATCCACCACTGCAGTCTCATAAAAATACATAAAAAAAAGAAAATCGCAGATCAAAACTCACTCCTTCCCTATTGGAAAAAATGCTTGTTATTCCCTATATGATGCTATTAACTGCAGTGAGGTGAATCCTTAACTGTGGATACTGATTTACTTACTGGTTGCAGCTCGATGTTCAATGATTAGTCAATCACCCATTTGAACCCATCTGAGCATAAATTGCAGTTGATGGTTGCCAATGACATTGTTCCATGAAAATGAGTTCTCACAGCAGTGCTAATGGCTTGTTTAATTGCATATATCAATGCAGCACTCTTCAGCCACGCCTGTAACTTCATGGTTATGGTTGTGATATTCAGTTGCATAATTTAGACTGATAACATACATCAAATTCATTATTTGTGGATACTGAGATAACATTAAGGTGTGCTTGAACATTCTGAAAAAAGAGTCTAAAATTATTTCCCTGCTTAAACTGCTGTCAGCTAGAGTTATTTATAACATATGTAATCTGTTTGATTTCATCAGATTTCATTTCATTTTCCTATTGCTTAAGATACATGTGTATGTGATTGTCGATGCAAAGTGAAGAATGACACTTCAAGGAATTTTCAACCAATTTTTCACCAGATCCAACATCAAATGCCACAGTCAGCTGTCTAGCATGTCGCCTGTAGCATGTAGCTTACCTTAAGAGTGAAAGAAGTGGAGGGAGGAATTGTCAGAGGCAGAGTTGACACCAGAGAGGTGGTCGCTACTACCACTATCTTCACTTGCTTTTGATTTATCATCAATGATGAACAGTAAAGTATCCAAGGTATGAAGCTAGATTTGCTGAAATGCTCACAGCGACAACAACAAATGAGAACAAGAGGAGTTGATTGTTAGAGATACACAAATACATAGGTGCTGCTCGGCGGGGGTTGTGGCAGAAAAAGAACTGCATTACATTGGTCAGATATGGCAGCTAAACTTTGATCCTTGTTTCTGGTCTCCTCACCTCATCTGTTTATTCAGTTGTGTGTTTTAGAGACTGCCACTCCCAACTCAAGGCTAAAGTCAGACAGGATGAGCAGTAAAGTCATGCCTTTGGTGATAAAAGAATGAGTGCCAAACTGCTTTTTGGCATAGTAAATCATGCAGTCTGCATGATTTAATTAATATCCGTAGACATTTTTTGTGAATTACAGCTGACACAACATAAATTTATTGTTAATCAGAAAAAATTAGCCTTTTCCCCATCTGTATATTTCCAGGCGTGCAATATGTCTGAGCACCTGGTCAGCAGATTATTTCTCCATATGGAGCAATAAAATGATTTTCATTCAGCTGAGTCTCAGAAAGAAGGTGTCTTAAACTGCACTTTCACAGAGATATGCTCAGTGAATTTCAGAGACACAGCACCAGCAATAAAAGATGAATCTAAAATTGTGTTCTATCCAGACCAAAAGTTTGTAATTAGCATTTTTCATTTACATTCATAGATTCACAAATTAAAATACGTATTTTTTCAAAACACTATTGTCACTGTTTTTACCCAATATTTGATAAGATTGCTAGATTAATAATACAGTTTTCAAAGAACAACTTGACGTAATTACACAGGGTATCAAGCACAGGACATTATGTTTTATCAATTAAACAAAAAAAGAAAATATGAACTGCATTTCAAAAATAATTGTCTATGGCAATAGGAGCAGAAGGATGAATACTTACTGTAGTATCTGTATTCATCAGGCTCCTCTGCCCTAAACCAACCAAAGGCAAAGCAAACAAAGAAGAAAAATATATCGTAAAATAAGCATAAGTATGAGTATAAAGGAAGAAAGCACTTGTGTTACTTTGACACCAAAACTTCTTTTTCATCATGGTCACATTCAGCACCAGTCCTGGAGCACCTCACAACAGGGCCAGATGAGAGACAGGATTATCTGTGTCAGTACATTCTCTCTTTGGGTAGCTACTGTAACTTGATAAAGACATAAAGAGAACATTAATACAAACCACCTGATGAGACTCACAGCCAAATGTGAAGAGTTGAATTGAAATTAGGCAACCATTAAGGAACTATGTCAAGCACAAAGTAAAACTTTCTTTTAACTTGTTCAGTACTCAAACGACTGAACAGATGGACGTAGATGAAATTGTAGAGCAGGACTAAAGCTTTATACCATCACATTGTAACACATCATTATTGATATGTCTAATATCAGGCAAAGTAACTGACATGAGAATGAGTTACTTTTGCAGATTGTTTTGTCCAGTGGTAGCTCAGGAAGCACAATTGCTGCAGGGTGCACATGCAACTAGAGAAAAATTTTCTTCTCATCATTGGTTTAAATCAATATTGTTCTGTTAAACTTCACTAGCACAGGATTACCCCAGTGTGTTTTATTTATAGACTTTAAAGCATGGGGAAGAAAAGCAATCGCTGACTTTTCAGAAGGGTGGTGGTTTGATTCTAGCCTTGAACAAGATTCCGAATCCCAACTGCTGCTCATGGCGGTTCACTGTACAACTGGGTTTTGCACCCGATTGCTCACTGGCCTTTCTTATAAATTACTGCAAAAAGTGAGACTAGAAAGTGATATAAAAGCAGTCAATTTAGCTTTGAAAGTGGTCCCTTTGGGACCAAAGTATATCATTGGTATTCAAGATTTTTACAGTATGTAGATATAAAAATACTCCCTGTTGAATTCACTGAACGCACCAACTTGTGTGCAGTCAGTTTCAACAATGCTGCAGGGATGGGCATGGTCTATCGTACGTTTGCAGCACTTCCTAAGCAGGCTAGAGCAGTAGACTGTGTTTCCATGGCAACCTAGTGAGCTTGTGGTGGAAAGAAGGGTTCTATGGTGAAGATGCTGGAGCTGGGTTCATGATGCAAAATGATCATGCAAGATTCTTCCTTAAATAATTGGGCTGGCGTAGAGGCATGTCATATGTCTGGACTGAATACTCGCTGTTCTTCATTTTGGGTTTTGACTTGTACCCCATACTCCTATTAATATTTCTCCAGAAATATTACTCCAGGCTGAAGGTTGCTGATGGTACATTGAAGGTGGAGGACTGACATATCTGATGAGGATATTTTCACTTTCATTCCAGTGCCTCATTATTTCAGAGAGGAAATGCTTTGATCTGTTGGAAAAACCTCCAGAGATTTTGGGAGTGCGCATATGATGAATAATATATTCAAACCTACTGTATCTCAAAAGACCTCCATAGAAACTCTTTATTTATGACCTCTCTAATTCTTAGTTCAGTGGTTTGTGGCATATCAAACATTGACTATAAACAGACCACATGGTAGAAAACATTGTGTGCGAGTGACAAAGATACCTGGTGCTAAAACCAACAAAACAGTAACTAAAATGTTTTTTTGTTTTATATATGGCTGAATGCAAGACAAATTGAAGGAAAATATTACTCATACTAAATATTAAGGGTGGCGCAGTGGTTTGTGCTGCCGCCTCACAACACGGCAGACCTGGGTTCGAGTCCCGCTCTGTGAGGAGTTTGCATGCTGTCCCTGTGTCTGCGTGGGTTTTCTCCCGGTTCTCTGGCTTCCTCCCACCTCCAAAAGCATGCGCTTCAGGTTGATTGGCCGGTCCCAAATTGACCGTAGGAGTGAGTGTGTGTGTGAATGATTGTTTGTCTCTATGTGGCTCCGTGGTACACTGGCGTCGTGCCCGGAGTGTCCCCCGCCTCACGCCCTGAGACTGCCGGGATAGGCACTGGCTCCCCCGCTACCTGCGTTAGCGGATTAAGCGGGTTAGAAAATGACTGACTGACTAAATATTAAATCATATCGTATCATTACAACATAACAGTAAAAGCAGACAATCCTGAATTATTATTATTGTTGTTGTTGTTGTTGTTGTTATTACTATTGGATTTTATTTTACTTGTGGAATTTATCCATGAGATGGATTTTAAAACATGACTTATCACTTGAATACAGGTGTTTGTCCCAACTGTTTTCAATTTTATTTTCAGCTTTTTTGGGACAGATCAAAGAAAGCACCCTTTGTAACACTTCAGTGTTTCTTTAAGCACTTCATGTTTGTTATACCATAAATGAGAAAGACAACTATCTTCCAACTTGTTATTTTAAACTGCTTCTGTAATCAACCAATAATTTCAGGCAAAGTAACTATTATAATTAATTATTACCACAATTATTTCATTTATAGACCCTTGTAGGTCATGTGTGGGAACCAGGCATGGGGAGAAAGGTATGGAGCCTGGAACTTTCTTGTTGTGAAGCAACAGCGTTTCTTTCTTTTTCCTTTAAATTTAGGTCATGGTAAATAAACCACTGCACATTGCTGTGATGTTCATGTATTTGACACATTGAATATCCTTTTCCATTTTGCAGTAGTGAAGAAGAGCATTACAACTTGGTTTCCGGACATAAATGGGTCGTATGATGTGCCATCACTATGCTATGTCGATGGAGTTGTCTTTAAAAGCTTCTAAATTTTCTGTCCAAAAGTACTTCAAAAGTCCATCTGGAGGCAAATATAGCAGATGGGAATATATTGCAGTTCCATTTAAATAGGAAATTGCTGTTCTTAAGGCCAGGTTTGGCAATCATCTTACATCATTTTTATAAATGATTTTTGTTTTGAGTGTATGAACAAAGATGAAAGAAGTGAGTTTGAGATAAGACACTGAGATGTGTTTGTAAAAGAATGGCCATCCAGCAGCAGAACAATATAAGATGGATTAGATAAAAGGGTGAAGCTAAGATTTTTTATTTTTTTGCCTTTCTGTCCCCGTGTCTCTCTTTGCTCTCTCTAGAGTTACAAAAATAGTGCAGATTTCTTATGCTCCCACCCACTCCCATTACAAGATGTGTGTTATGTGGTTGATGTTTATGGCTCTAGCTGCTGGCCATGTTGTCTGAAACCTGCGGCTCATGAGGAAAAATCCCACTGTTATCTACCAATGGGGCCAAACTGCATCGGTTTGTGTGACACTGTGATACATTTGACCGAGGGTGATACAGTGAGGGTCAAGGGGTGGCAGTGGGATTTTATTAAGGATCACAATGACATGCATTTGATACGCCAGTGCACGGAATGAAAAGGACCATTATGGACTTTGCAGAGTTGAGTTTATTACTCTTGTTGCCAATAAACAGCCATATCATGCGGAGCGAGAAACAAACAACTTTCCCTCAAGCAACTCAGTAACAACTACTCCTTCCTGGCCTCATTATGGAGCAAACTCCACTCCAAGGCTCCTACGATAATAACAGACGATAAGTCAGATGAGACTCTATACCTATTGGTTCAATGCTAAGGGCTTATTTTTCATTCCAAACTGTCCTTGGCCTCTATCGCAGCACTAAGGTAAAGCGGTATTCCTCTTAGTTTTATGTTTGTTATTAAGTACACAATGAAACATGCAGAGCATTTTCACCAAGTGTTTAAGTGTGATTGCTCCAAGAAACTAGATGGCTTCTCAAGCTGCCAATTCTCACAATATTGTGTTCATATTTAGGCTGTGCTTCTTTGACAGCTCTCAACATTAAGTTCTCTCAGTTGTTTTCTTCTGCACCAAGAACCTTTGTCACTTTATTAATTTTCCTTCATTTCAGTCCCTGATTTTGCAGGGACCGAAATGAATGCACCTTAAATACACTGTAGGTTAATTCAACTGAGTTGATTTAGAAACCACATATCCAGGGTGTGCCCTGCCTCTTGCCCATATTCAGCTGGGATATGCTCCAGCAACAGCCTTGACCCACACTTCGGAGAAGTGGCTGAAGATGAAACAGTTAGAATTGTCTCTTCTTCAAGAAAATGAATGAATGAATGAATGAATGAATGAATGAATGAATGAATGAATGAATGAATGAATGAATGAATGAACGAATGATATATCTCAAAGTATTGAGATTGCATGTTGAGTTCATTATGATCAATTTATCCAACAGCCGATTCTCCTGTCGAAGACGGATATTTCTTTGATATTCTGTTTGAGGTAAGAAATTATCATTCGTGCAAGGAAATGAAATGTTTCTTGGTAGAAAATTTTACATTAAGGAAAAACGTTTAGGCTCTGAAGTTCCTGAATAGAGTTAAATTTCTGATATCACACAGCTGCCACCCTTTTTTCTAGATAATGCTCGTGATTTCACCAGAATCACTGCAGCATGTTTGAAAAGCTTCCCAGAGGCATTTCTCCTCTCTCTTCCACTTAAAATATGTGCCCAGGTTACTTTTGATGCAAGCAATGTTAAGTTGCACAGAGTAGAAGGCAGTTGGCCTAAAGCAAAACAGTCAAGTGAAGTGTGCTAAAATGCAACAAGGAGAATTCCTACTTGCAAGCCATGAAATTTATCTTTAATATGAAAATATAATTGTCAAGAATTAATTTGAATACTAATTAGTGCTAGAATTTACTGAATCTTGTATAATATGTGGGAATATGAAGAAACTAATCAATAATCAGCATTATCTCAAAGCAAAGCCAGCCCATAATTAATTTCAAATAAGACCAAATGTATTTCTACAGGATTATTTAATTCATTTGTAATATATAGATATGCAAAATGACACCAGGACACCATTAGTATTTTTAGATAAAGGTATGTAAATAATAATGTAGACCTGAAATGAAAATCTATTCCTGAGAAGGACACTTATTTTCAGATGTTATGCATCGGTGTATATTTTGAGTGTAAAGAGAAAAACATCAAAATGTAATGTCTTGAGTGTTCCTCAACAGCAATAAATATGCCTTAATTCCCAATCATTTTTGATTGATAAAAGAAATGTCCATCTACACAATAAACATTTTGTGTTCAGAGTAATTTGTTTCCTGCAAGCAGCAGTAATGATACGCACAGGAGCTCCAAGTTCATTTAGTTTTGATTTTATTGATGAGTGAAGTAGATACAGTTTCTCTGTAGAGCAGGAAAATTCAGGATGGATTCGAACCCAGAGTGGTCTTCCTTTATGGCAGCCATCATTAAAAGAAAAACTGGATAGCGTGAAAAAATCCCTGTGTACTCTACCTGCATATGATAAGCTTTCTTTTAGTCCATCTGTTTTTCTCTATTAGCATCCAATCAATAAGCTCAATGAAAGACTGAGGGATTTTGTTTGTAGTAAAATTGGGTCAAATGCCCTATGTCTTTCAACAGCTAATCATACAAATACTAACAAAGGTATTAAGGAGATATTGAAAGGTTTCATTATTCATGAAGTACCGTATTGGCCCGAATATAAGACAACCCTGATTATCAGACGACCCCCTTTTTTTCAATACTCAAGTTGTTGATTGTAAATACCTAGCAGCCACACTGTTTGATCATAATCCGATAAAGATGATTTGGGAAATAAATACCATACAACCTCAAACTTCTAATTGGAGATTTAAAACATACATGCTTAATGATAATGAATTTATTCAATACATGAGTCAACAAATAGATATATTTATGGAAGGGAATGCTACCTCTTCCTCTCACTTCAATATATGGGAGGTTCTAAAGATCTATTTGAGGGGTCAAAACCTGTAATACAGTGCAAATAAAATAGAGGAAAAAAAGAAGAACCTCCAATCTTTGGAAAAAGATATCAGAGAACTTGAGGTAGAACCTGTCAATTCTATAAGTGAGGTTACACTCAATACACTGACCCTCAAGAGGATACAATACAACAACCTGTGCGCAAGCAAAGCTGAAGCAGTCATGGCTGGAACAAAATACCATTACTATGTGTTTGGTAACAAAACTAATAAATTACTAGCCTGGCAAATTAAAAAAGAAGAAACCAATTGATTAATTCACTCAATCGCAACGGATGATGGTTGAACTCTCACTAACCCCCAGGGGCATTAATCTTGAATTTATACACTTTTATAAAGCACTGAATCAGACAGATCATGCATCAGAAAATACTAACGCTACACAGTTCTTAAGTTCATTAAATGTGCCTAAACTAGAATCTGAGAGGAGTAGGACCTTCTAGATACAGACCTAAAAGAAAAAGACATTCTAAATGTTATGAACGTATTACAAAATCATAAATCCCCAGGTCCAGTTGGAATCCCTGTTGAATATATTAAAACCTTCTTCAATAAACTTTAACCCCACTTACAAACATGTATAAAGAAGCTCTGGCTAACAAAAGTCTTTCCAATTCATTGGAAACGGCAACCATAATACTACTTCCAAGACCAGGCAAGGACCATCAAAAATGCTCTTCCTACCATCCCCTTAACTGCTGAACTCAGATTATAAAATTTTATTGAAAGCAATAGTTTTAAGAATGGGAAGTGTTATTCCAAAAATTATCGATTCTTACCAAACAGGCTTTCTGAAAAACTGTTATGGCTCTGATAACATACAGAGGCTTCTACATATAATGGAAACGACCCATACACAGAAAAATCCTATGCTAACCCTATCAATGGATGCTGTGAAGGCTTTTGATAGAAGTGAACCTAGTTTTCTTTTACAAACTCTTAAAGCAATGAATTTTGGAGATTTATTCAATATATTGAAACCTTCTTTAAGGGTCCTAGAGCACAAATACTAACTAATGGGTTCCCGTCGAGTGCTTTTTCTCTATCCGGTGGATTTCGCCAAGGTTGCCCTAGTGCCCCTGTATTGTTCTCAATAGAACCACTGGCCATTGCTATTGGCTCCAACATCTCAATTAATAGTATTAGCTTTGGCCCACATGAACACAAGCTAGCTCTCTTGACGATCTTCTGTTTGTTTTTTATCTAACCCATGAAGTTAATTTCCCTCTCTTATACAGTAAAATGTTTGAATGTGATTAAAGTGTTTTTGCAAAAATCAAAAAAAATCTCTTATACAGTGCTTCCATCAAGAAGAAGAAGTAGATTTTTTTTTTGCAAAAACACTTTAATCACATTCAAACATTTTACAATTTTACATTAGATGAAAGCACAAAAGTGCTTCCGAAGAAGATTTTTTTGCAAAAAAAACTTCAGTCACATTCAGAACATTTAGAGCATTTAGAACACCAATAAACAAAAGGAAATACAATTTAAAAATTAATGCATTATATCAGGAAGTTTGCAAAAGTGAGGTGGTCATCAACAAAAGTGCATAAGACAATTTTGTAACACCAGATGTTCCTAAAGTTATTTAGGTCTTTTGTCATTTTATAGAAACCAAATTGTAGTCTTAAGCGACATCTGATGTTACAGCAAAAAACAGTAGCTGCTTCTTGAACAGTATTGTTTTCAATTCTCCTCTTCCTGGTCACATAAATTGCGACTTTTGCTTCTCCAGAAATAAAATTTAAAAGCTGCCACTTTCTCTGATTCGATTTATTGTACCCAGCACCGTAGATGAATTTCCTGTTACTAAAATTTTCACTGAACAAATTAATAAAAATAATAATAATAAGAAGAAGGTATACTTTATATAGCGCAACATCAGGATATAAGTTAAATCTTTCAAAAAATGAAGCTATGTCATTCAATATACAAAAAGCAAATGTGTTTTTGCATAACTGACCAGCAAATAGCAACAGCAGAAGACTAAAGCACACAGAGCTGCAACTGTGGGTTTGATATTTTGTTATATCGACTGGATGAGAGAAAGAGCAGTGGCCTGTAACCAAGAGTCTCCAGAAAGAATCAAACTGAGGATAATTTGAAATCTTATTTTCAAGATCAATGGTGTGGTCTATAAATTGTCACAAATTTTCTTTTTGGTTAGTTTTCAAAAGGCAATATATTCTAATTTTGCATCTTGTGTTTGACCTTTATTTTTATGTCCAAAGATTTTGTGTTTGCACTGGTATTTAATTTCAATATTAGACACAAAAAGATCATGCTTATTTTAACAAGGCAACGATTAACCGTGACAAATGACTGCTGCATTACCACCAAACATTTCTGTCTATATCACATTTTTTATCCAATTACTGGCCAAACATGGTTTCAGTGGGTGGCAGAAAGGAGACCGTATGTATGGGAGGTATTTACAGTACTATTCCAATAGGTGCAGTCAGTTACAATGGATTGTTATGGGCTTTCATATCATAACACAAGTCAATAAAGGCTGTTCAAAACCCCCACTGAAGTCCTGACATGGCTCACAGTTGGGTTCATTCCTCAATGTCCCCCACTACACCTTACCTCCAATCAGTAGGTGAAGCAACTCTTTTAATTTTGCTACAGTTTTAAAGCATGCTCAAATCATATACCATGAGATTAAAATATTAATTTAATTGATGGAAATACCATTCTGTGTTTGAGAATGTCATTCTTTGGTTTCCACAGCCAAAACATCACAGGGTCTTGTGGGAATCCCTTTAGAATTAAATCTGTCATTGTTTGATGATCACCCTGTCTCTGTGATAAAATGTGCATCTGCGGATACAGTAGGAGGTCCTCAGGTGGGGGTGGAAATTCATTCATTCATTCATTTATTCATTTGTTCGTTCATTCATTCATTCATTTGTTCATTCATTCAGTAACATTTTTCATATTCTCTCCAAATGGCCTCTGACTCTTGTATTGCTGCCTGAGGCTTTGCCTGTCGGTTTCTCCTTCCAAACATTTCCCGAGGAGAAGGTTAAACACAAGAAAGGTAAAGGAGGTTAGACTCTTGAGGAGAACAAATGCAACAATTTGACACCCACCTTTTGTTTCCCCAAGAAAAGGAATTCCTCCAACAATATTTGGACTGTGAAGTGATGTTTTAGAAAGGCTAAAGCATTTTGATCTATGGCATTTCCACATTACCTCAGAAAACAAATAGTCTTCTATTTAAGTGAACAAAGTAACTAAATCGTTTTAAGGATATGAATTATCATTCATCTACAAACAAATTTAGTAATTTGCTGGTACAAATGTCATATTTACACATAAGAAACTTTACTAGTCATACCTGTTGCAAAACTGTCATTGACTACAGTTCATAATGGTTGCGTTGAGTCACACACACGCACACACACACACACACACACACACACACACACACACACACACACACACACACACACACACACACACACACACACACACACACACACACACAATATATATATAGCCTATTAACTTGATTACTTATAAAAGAAGACATTTTGCAGACATTTCCAGCTTGTGTCTAACAGTGTAATTAATGCACTACAAGTAGTGTATTAACTAGTAGTGTATTAATACAAGCAGCTCGATTTCCTTATTCTTTTATTGCACCTAAAAACATCAGTTCCAGCATAGTTTCAATATAATATGAATCCTTGGCCATAAAAACCTGCCATAAGAGTGAGGGAATCACATTCGTTGTCATCAGTTCTGCAAAAACAACATTTCACTAGTCACTAAAACTCTTCTGGATTGCCCTTTGGGCCATTTCCTATTTTCTCCATAAATTAAATTAATAAACAATTCATGAAATGTTTTTAAAAAGTAAAATATTTTTTTAATCTCAAATAGAAATTGGTTTCTTAACAATTACAATACATGAGATGTAATTTTTTTTTAAAATGCTAACAACAGACAGAACATTATAAAAGATGTTCTGAACAATTTGCTGTCCACCATTTTCACTTGCAGCCATTTCATTATATTTTCAAAATACAATTCCCCATCCATCCAGTAACTAAGCTACTAAAAGAAGGGACACTCTTTGGTAGAAGTGTTGACAGCTTTTTCATTTTATGGTCATTTCTTAACACACAATGTCATACCACACCAAGACTTCCCTCTTTTCTGTTACACTCTGAAATGTCAACATCTGAGAGCTCAGCTATCACCCGGGGGGTTTGAGGTGGAGCGAACAGACATTTGGATCTTCTCGGTTGTCTGCTTCAATATCAGATAAGGAAGATTATGGACGATAGACATGAGAAGTCCTCCACCTACAGTGACCTCAGAGGAGTTTAAGTATAGTGAGACTCTGTCCCTCTCTAGAGCATAGGCTTAACAAGCGAGAGCAAGCAGTCACAGGGATATGAGGTGAAACCGTTCTATTATTGAGACAATTTCTTTGTGGCTTTCCACCTCAATTATACTCATATTTTCAAAAGTCGACTCAGCAGAGACAGACTTTGAAAAATGAGTCTGAAGTCTTTTTTTAATTGAATGTCATTTTGATGCTAGATATAACAAAAGGCAATTTTTTAAAAGGTGTCCTGACATACAGAGTATTGTATAAGAGGGGGTTTAAGTTTCATGAAATGTGAACACTTTTTACACGTTTAATAATATTGTAATAATATTGCAAATTTGAAATGTCAGTTGCATATGGCCTGCAAGGTAAGATCTTCTGATCTTGTAAAGCATGACTAACCTCTCCACCACTTAAAATGACCTTTTAAAATAGATTAAATTAGCTCCATAGTTGTGCCAAATTCTGACTAAGTTAAAAAACTGAACTCCTGTTCCTCCATTTTAATCATAGTAGTGCGGATGAAAAAATGGGACACTAAAATCAATGCAATAGTGAATTTTGTTTAATTTGATGTACTTTCCTGTTAAAAAGATGCAGCTCTGAGGTTTAATTTTTCAGGCTGGGCATTCTTAATTTTGGTTATTCCTCTGATTTACAGAGGTCAAAGGTTGTGCAACAGGTCAAGGAGCCTGGTGTTAGTCCAGGGCATTAAGCACTTCTATGACTCCAGACACATAAAATACCAGAGCCTGTAGTGTAAAATATCTTATCTATAATATACTGTAGATGAGATGATCAGATCAGAGCACCTACACGTTGTGCTATTACAAGTCCAAGAAATCCATGCAAAAGGGTGTAGTATAAAAATGCGTCACATCACTGTCACATCATTTTATTAAAGTAAACCACACAGATTTTACGCAGCTAATGATAAGGATTTGTAGCAACTTGGTTGGGAAGATTATATTCCCAGAAATCCTGTTATTATGAGGGGGGCTCTAACTACATCTGACGAGAGGTTGATTATGAGTATGTAGTGGTGCGAGGCATCACATTCTATATTGTAATTTCTGTTGTAAATTCATTGTGTTGCAGTGATTGTCACATTTTCTATTCTGCTCAGTGCATCTATTTATATTTACATTTACGTTTTGATTGCCCTTTTTCTTCGAGTTTAACTCTTTGGAGCAAAATGGAAACACGATTTCCCTCAGGATCTTATTTCATAATTTGATGGTTTGGACCATGCTTTGTCATAGATCTTCTTCTTCTTCTTTTCCTTTAGGCTTTTCCCTTCAGGGGTCGCCACAGCGAATCAATTTCCTCCATCTAGCCCTGTCCTTTGAATCCTCTTCTCTCACACCAACTACCTTCATGTCTTCCCTCATTACATCCATAAACCTCCTCTTTCGTCTTCTTCTAGGCCTCCTGCCTGGCAGTTCAAAACTCATGCTTTGTCATAGATCGTTCTCATAATTAATAAATGAATTGTTTTTGATTGAAATAGTGTAAAAGAAGCTCAAAATTTCCCCAATCCTACTGCCTGTCTTCTGTTGATATAAAGAACTTGGAATCAAACCATCAACCCTCTGATCAGTTGTGGACTAGTGACCTCCTGTGACACAGTTGACCCAAACAGGAAAAACATTTAAATGAAAAGATAATTGTGATTAATCCACTCAGTATGGACAACTTTTGTTTACCAATACATTAGATTAAATGTTATACAGTGCGCCCTCGTCCTTTGTGGTTAATGTGTTCCAGGGACCACAGGTGATTAATGAATTCCGCAATTGAGCTAACAAACTATTATCTTATTATTTACGGTAATTTAAACATCTATGACCCTCCCCATACGGATATTAAACCACCTTCTATCTGTGTTTTCTTTTTCACACTCTTATCGACTATGTAAAGCACTTTTGTGTCTCACGTAAGTCCGAGATTCACGGAACCGAGCGCACGTCCGGATGCCATCAGCCAATAGAATGAGCGTAGGGTATCACATGACTGCCTACCAAAAATCCACGATGAGGTTAAGTCGCGAGTGTTGATGCACGAATACGCGAGAGGTGCACTGTAATCCCTTTTGCCAGAATCCAAGGTAAAGTACCCTGACAAGCCCTTGTTCAAATTAAGATACCATGCTACCATCTCTTATCAGCGATTGCTGTTGATCCTGTCAAACTTGGACACTACTATTTTCTCTGCTGCTTTCCGTTGTCATGAATTGTTGCAACCCTATTTCACCATATTTATCTAATGGCCTTCAAATAGGGTCTCATCACATTTCATCACATGTTGGTATTATTCACATTGTTGTGCATCTCATCCAGATGCATAATTTGGAACGTGGACTTCTCAGGTTTACCATTCAACTGCCCTTTGGTCAGCCGTAGGCACAAAAACTGCATGGTTAGATTTGGGTAACAATAAGCAATGTCAGACTGTTTCCACAAGAACCACAAACACGTAGTGTGAACATAGCCACCACTCACCTGTGACTGATACACTTTCTCAGCAGTTTCTTGATTTGTAAATTGAGCCTAGAACTTATTCAGATGTATCTCCATTGGAGGTACATTAAATCCAACTGTGTCTCATCCAGACACAGAAGTCTAAACATCTGTGTTGAGACACCATCAGATGGTTTGCTATACTATTGACAGTTTCACTACCCCAAATACTGAATGTTGATATTGCATGAGGGTCTGATTGCCAAAATGAATCTTCTGTAACTAACACAATTTTTTTCACGATGCCAATTCTGGACTGGCAGCACCTTTAGGCTTGTAGCAGCCATTAACAATATCTCATGTGTTACATCTCCTATTTGTTTTTCTTATGCTGTTAAATCATTTATCTTGTCGTCTCTGCATCTTGCACCACATAAACTATCTCATTATCATTTGAATAACTAATAAGTTAAAGATGAAGTCAACAGTTATCATGGTCAGTCGGTCAGTCAGAAAAAAAACTTTTCTCTGCAGCAGTTTTGACTTTATCTGCCCTCTTAAAAAACAAAGGCAAGAAAACAAGCACCAAAAATGCAGTGGTAGGCAGTCAGGGCCAAAAGCCTTCTCTGCTGGCCTAACATAACCAGAAATCATAATATTTATGATAAAAGTTAATTATATTTTAATGCATTTTTAATGCATATATATATATATATATATATATATATATATATATATATATATATATATATATATATATATAGACACACACACACACACACGCACACTGGGACATAATATGACATGAGCCAACACTGGGTCAGTGCTCTATTCTTATGTTAGAGAGTTTTTTATCCAATCAGAATTCAGCTAGCTTGTGTTGCCAGGTTGAATGAAATCAGCCCAGGCCCTTCAGAATCTCAAATGCAGGTCTCCCTGCACTGTGACAAAATAGGCACATACCGTTAATAGACAGACACAACAGTCAGTCTGATCACAAGTTGGCCTTCTAGGACTTGCTAGCGAGTCCACGTTGTCCTCACATGTACGTGTCCTGTGATTGGATACCCGCTCTGAGAAGGCGGCAGATGCACATTTAAAGAGAAGCTCTTGAGAAAAAAGGTATCCGATCCCTGAACTAGCTAATTTGTTGCTGGATATGTTTTTGGAATTAAAAAGCAGGGATAAGCTGTCCAACCAAGTTATCGAAGTGTTCTCGAGGAAAGAAAGGATAATTAATTTGTGTTTAAATAAGCCATTTGAACAGGTGCTTTGGTGAGTACAATCAATTTATTTATTTAATTTTTAATATTTAAAAGTGACATGGTTATAATAAAACAATCCTCTTGGACTTGTTTCATTATAACGCATTGACTGCTGGAAAGTAGCCTGTTTTATACACGAGAGAGGCAATGCAACATCTAGTAGTGTATTACTGTATTTCTGTATTTCGTTTCTCTGGCTGTGTTGTCGGAAATGTCATTTCAGCCAGTTTTGTTCTGTGCCGTAGTTGTGTGACATCTCTAAAAGGTGTGGTCTGTGCGAGTGACAATAAAAGGAGTAAGGCTTCTTCAGAAATTATTGTTTGTTTCCCATTTGAGAGCCGTTATAAAGGACTCAGTCCTGAACACTACATTGGTGGCAGCGGTGGGAGTCACTTACAGTATTATAGATAGATAGATAGATAGATACTTTATTAATCCCGGAGGAAATTGCATATATCCACTGCTCAGGCATTACATAACAAATAATACTGGATAAACACCAGGAGAAAAGGAAACACTGACATCACAGGACATACCACAAGACATACATTACACTAACAGACAGGCACATGCAGCACTAACAGGACTTATATACTAAACTATAACTAAAATATAAACAGTATAAAATTTAAAAATATTACAGTATTAAAATATAAACAGTATAAAATAAAATCTAAACAGTATAAAATTGAATTAAAATATAATTAAAATATAAAACAGTATAAAAACTAAATAAAATAAAAAAAAAATATATATATATATATATATATATACAACAGTATAAAATTAAATTTAAATTAAATTAAATTAAATCCATTTTTAACCCCGTGCTGACCTCGCCACCTCCCCCCCGCTCCTCCTGAGAGAGTCATTGTACCCCCTGATGGCACGGGGCACGAAGGAGGACCTCAGCCTCTGTGGAGGCGCTGTGTGACAGCAGTCTGCTGCTGAAGGTGCTTCTCTGCTTGGAGAAGGTGGTGTGTAGGGGGTGCCTGGTGTTGTTCATGATGGCCTTAATTTTAGACATGGTCCTGCTCTCCAGAAGCATATCCACAGAGTCCAAGCTCAGCCCGACCACTGAGCCCGCTCTGCGGATGAGTCTGTTCAGACGGTCCATATCTCTTTTCCTGGCTCCCCCACCCCAACACACAATGGCGTATGACAGCACACTGGAGACTACGGACTGATAGAACATGAGAAGGAGCTCAGGACAGATGTTGAAGGAGGCCAGCCTCCTTAGGAAGTACATCCTGCTCTGCCCCTTCTTGTACACACAGTTGGAGTTGAGTGACCAGTCCAGTCTGCTGTCTAGCTGCAGTCCCAGGTACTTATAGTTTTCTACCACCTCCACCTCACTGCCTTTGATGATCACCGGCTGTGGAGAGGGAGGTGCCCGCCGGAAATCCAGAACCATCTCCTTTGTCTTGGAGACGTTGAGCTGGAGCTGGTTCTGTTGGCACCACTCCACGAAGTCAGCCACCAATGCCCTGTACCCCCCCTCATCACCCTCCCGGATACATGCCACTATCGCGGTGTCATCGGAGTACTTCTGTATGTGGCATGTATCCGAGTTGTGCTTGAAGTCTGATGTGTAGAGGGTGAAGAGAATGGGGGATAGAACGGTCCCCTGTGGCGCCCCCGTGCTGCTGGTCACCATAGAAGACAAACAGTCACCCATACGGACGTACTGGGGTCTGTCCGTTAGGTAGTCCGTAATCCAGATGGGATGTATTTATGCAAGTTTGACTAAGCAGGACATCACTGAAGACCTAGGTGTAAAATGCAAAGCCCGCCACTGCAAAAATAGCAAAGAGAACAAAAAAAAACAGGATAGTTTCACCAAATGAATCTAATTGGAAAATAAGGTTCAAAGTAAAACGCGTTTAAAAGTGTCAAAAGTTAAATGTATACGTAACAAGGTTAGTTGTCCTTGAATATGTTTTGTTTCACATTCTGCATTATCGTTTTTTTTTCTTAATTCTTACACATTTTAACAGCATCAACCATTTAAAATTTTTCACCGACCTGCAAATACAGTATAACATAACATCTATCAGTTTAATTCAAAACTTGAAATCTGGAATGTTGAGATTTCTTTAAAACTCTTCAAGGCCAACTGGATTTCTCTACAGAGAGCAATAAAAGTACTCTGTTAATGGCTCCAGTCTGTTGGAACTTGCCGTTTAGTGTCTGCCTGTTCTTGCTGTGTCTTTGTTGTTCCCTCAATTAAAATAAATGTTGTTCCTGCATTTACTGGAGACCATGCTGAGCAGCACTACGGCACTACAAAAAAAATCCTGAACCATGCTGAGCACAACTACAGTATTTGTGGTCTATTGCATATTTTTAAAGGAAAATGCAATTTTCATGTCCGCTGAAATACATCATGATCAACGGAAGATCTTGATGAGGCTTCAAATTCTAATTAAAGAATCTAATCGGTTTTGTATTGTTCATGATACAGTTCATGAAACACTAGTGAATTGGCTGTTCAGGTTATAAAACAAAATAAAATAATAATGTGAACAATGTCACTACTTGAGATTTCATTAGAATTACTAATCAACTTCTCAGCATTTAAGAACTTAAATTTGGTGACCAAATTAAAGCAATAACAAGAGTGCATGTAAAGCACATACATGAGACATAAAATCAACATGCTCCATATACTAAGTGATTGCACTGGACTTGATGGTTGATTCACAGTAATTTTTTTCTTGATTCATGCATTAATTGTTTTGTAGATAAATTTGGAACTGAAGAAGCCTCTTGGATGAGTGGTGAAATGTCTTCAACCAACCTAAAATCCAAATCCAGTTGATTCTTTTTTACTCTTCTTAATTTATCTCGACCTGGATTACTGTGAGCCTGCACAGACATGTCCGTAATTAGTATGCTTATCACAGTTGAAGGTGATCAGATTTCAACACCTATCCATTTTAATCAACTAACAATGTAAAAAAGACAATTGACAAAGAAAAGAAACAAATGCTAAGATCACAGTAGCTGCCAGCAGAAAATATTTTTTGAAAAAGCATTGCAACCACATAAGTGACTGTTTAGTAGCAATTTATGCAATAACAACATGTGTTCTTGTTCTGCACTTTTTTGCCAAAAAATTGTCAGTGCCAAAAAAAACAACAAAAAAAGTGCATTACATACATTTATGTCTGAGCAGTGGATATATGCAATTTCCAATTAATAAAGTGTCTGACTGCCCATCTGTCCGTCCGTCCATCTATCTACCCATAGATAGAGAGCCATATCTAATGAACAGCCAGCATTTTAAAAGCAATGCATCTACTATATATTAGCTAATTGTGTAATAATTAGTGATGTTTGATTTTTTAATAGATTAACATCTGAAATACTGAATTTGTCATGAGGTAATACTGGTTAACCAGTTTCTGATGGGACTTCATAACCAGCAGTTAAAATTCAGCCAACATTCAGCAACTTCCAATATTCTCTCCTGAAATTTTTACCATGTGTGAGAAGGTACTGTACAAAGAGGGCACACAGTGTCTGCTTAATAAGTGCTTAATAAAACATCGAGCTTTCTTATAATCTTTATAGAGCTGCACAGATGAATTATTAAAATGATATTTCCTTGTTCCTGTGACCACCATGGTTATTAAAAGACCCATGATGTCACTTAAAGTAAAAATTAAACCCTTGATAAATTATGAAGTGTTATTCACTACCACATGGCATTATACGGACATTAAAAGCGTATCCCCACTGAGGTCCTTAATCCCACTTGAATGTTATTTAGAGTGGCATGTGTGTTAAGTCTGTTTGGCTTAGTAAGTGATATGTAATGAGACAGAAAAAGATGTCTTTACAGCTTTTTAGTGAAGGTTAACGCAAGCCATGGGAACTGTTGGAAGTATTTTATGTCATTAAAGACAGAGTTGACAGTCGTTTCATGTTTGGGATTGCTGAGGGACAAACTCAGATGCTATTTCACTCCAACTAAGAAACGGGTATATCATTTTTTAACAGCCCTCTATGTATTATTTACAAATAACTTAATAATGTTTAGCTGCTTCAACTTTTTAAAATCCAATTGTTAGAAAGGTGAGTAAAAAAAAGATATTTTCCAAATTTTAATGACACTTGCGTGTTTAGTGTAAACACTTTGGATGTTATGAACTCCAGATTAGGTCAATGTACATAGGAATTTACAGCTGGGATTTTTTCAGCTGCTCGTTCTAGCCTGCAGGGCATCATCTAGCAGTTGGTCTCTCCTCTTGTGAAAAACTGCATCTTATGAAGGGCATCCAAGGGATGCCCTTCTTATGAAGGGCGACTGTGGGAAGGAAATCATCACGCAAAGAAGCCATCAGGGGCATATTTTGGTACACTGGAATGATTACACTACAACCAGATTAATCATCTTAAAGTCACAACTGATTATTGATTTTTTTCCCCCACCCCCTCTGCATTTTATAATGCAGAGCAACAGCCATCCATTTTTTAAGGATCTGGGATTGGAGCACTCCAAGGGAAGCACGCCGCACCAGTCAGGAGCCGGGGATGGAGCTGGAGGAGTGGGAAGAGTCAGGACTGGAGGGTTGTTAAGCGTTTGAAAGGAGGGCACCAAACAGAAATACACACACGCCCACGCAAACACATGCAGGATCATAATACTCAACTAACAATGTACACAATGTCTTTTCATGTCGGTATTTCTTCTCTTGTCATCAAATTACCCATTGGTAGTTGACAATGACAGGACATATAATTTAGTTTTGGTTTTAAAAAATTTTCTTCATTGTTAAGAGTTTTGCAAAATAGAACTATTGCAGTTCTTACTGATATTAATCAGTAGCCCTAGCCACCCTGTGTGGATATATTAAGGCCACTTTGAACTATGAAGTGATAGACCTTGAAAATCTTATTCGATATAAGCTGTGCCAGAATACTGTCAATATTGTTCCAATTGCACACTAACTATATGGCCCTGATATTTTTTCAACCTTGTGTACTGTCCTTTATGGAAGTATGTTATCAACAGCAGGATTATTTAGAATTAATCCTAACAACTAGAACAGTTAATCTGCCTCAAATTTTCCTTTTATCTCAAGCAACCTTCAAACCATGTCCTTTGTTTTCATTTTAGCTCAATAAGATTTATTTAATTATGTAATTACATTATGAGAGACGGCGAAGATGAGGACCGTGTTTTCTCCAAAGTCACTGGAAGCTCTGTAAAATAAAGTTATTACTGCAAATAGATGAATGACAAAACACCATCAAAGCTGAGTCTGGCACACACTGCCCATCACTATTTGTGAAACAATTTCAAAATGGTAATTAGAATTCTATTTGTTTTTCCTTTCATGGTACATTTGAAAAGGATACTTCATTTCGTAACTGTGGCCATTTGTGATAATTGAGAAAAGCATTCATCATTGTCGCTTCAGGATTTCTTGAAGCTGGAAAATTGCTCTTGTACAACAGTAAGCCTTGGTTACTGGTTTGGCCTGATAAATGAGCTTATGTAACCAAGTGGGTGGTTGAATCATTAAGCAAGTTTCGTTGGTAATAAAAAATCATCAGTAATCTCTTACTTGTGAGCTTCTTTTAAACTCTTAAATAGCCTTCACATTTTATATGGCAGGAGCTCTAATTTATATCCGCATAGGATCAAAGGCATTATAACATCACATTCAGTAGAGTCCAGTCTTTACAGAAACAAAGATTATAAAGATCAGTGGTCATTATTCCTTTTCCCCAACAATCCAAAATAGACAGGAGTTGTGTTCCAACTCATCTGTGGTAATATAAAAATTAGGATCTGACAGATTTGAGATCTCTAGAAAAAAAGCAGTGGGATATTTAAACCAAGGGTGATGTCACTTGCTAATGACAGGATGGAATGAAAATAAACGGAAGTGAAAATCATTCTGGCTAAAGTCATTACTGCATTATTTTGAGACCACACCCACTACCTGTCAATCAAGCACCCAACCAATCACGGTGCCCAACCAATCAGTACGCATCTGCCAGAAGGAATCACTTGAACAATATGGTGTGAGGAATCGGGCAGCGAGGCTTTTTGTTGCTGCTACACCTTTCGTCCACACGATAAGGCAGATAACCGGGACAAATATGCTGGCCAAAGTGAAGTTTTTCAAAAACACCGGGTCTGCATTGTCGTGTGGATGCTGTAACCAAAATTTCTTCTATCCGGGGGACGTCTCCCTGCGAAGAAAACTGCTGTGACATCAGTGTGTGTGACCCGTTTCAACATTACACAAAGAATGGACTTAAAACCGGTTATTTTCTGTAGTATAACAGCTCCACATTGAAGACGCGATGATAAACATGCTTGACAGTTGGATATTTGTTTGTCTGTTTCTTTCTTTATGAGTCATAAAGTTTATAGATTTATTTATTCATTCATGCATTCACTCATTCATTCATTAATGTTCCTAGCCGACGCCAGTTCTGGATCAGACCAGGATGTGCTGCCTGCTGGTGGGATAACTGTGATGGAAGATGTGCTTGGTTTATAATACCAATACATTTGTTTTCATGTTTGGTATGAAGTCTGATATAAATACACACATACACACACACACACACACACACACACACACACACACACACACACACACACACACACACACACACACACACACACACACACACACACACACACACACACACACACACAAGCGGAAGCTATGGGGTAAAATAGTTTAACCCCATAGAATTAAATGTGTTCTAAACAACTTGATATACAAAGGCACAGGAAGGCTTTGTCCTGCTGAAGTCTACTACATGTAAGTCGCAAAGTGGGCAGCGGTTGTCAAGTAGGAGTCTTGGCAGTAATGAGAGACATTCATAGTAGAGTGTCAGGAGTCAGGTTCAATGCAAATACGGAACGGAAGTCAAGATACTTATCACTGGACCTGTTCTTATGTGGTCTTTATTCAGGTACTCATGCAGGTTTTAAAAATGTATATGCTGCAGCTCTCTGACCTAGGTTTCCTTCCCACACTGTTGACAATTGTCAACAGTGGAATGAGAAGCAACTCTTCCATCAAAACCCTGCACCTCATTAAAATCATTTACTCACCCAGCGCATTAGTTGAGGTTTAAGAGCTGTGGATAAAAGAACAGATGAAGTAGGCAATCTGAACACACTCATGTGCTCTCCACAACGGTTCTGCAGTCATTCATGTGTGTCTTAGTGCAGTATCACCTCCAACAGCAAATATAGAAAAAGTATTGTAGTTTTAATTATGTTTTCTCTATAAGCAACAAGAGATTTTCATTGTCTCAATGCAGATGACCTCTGCATTGTTGATTCTGAACCACATAATCATTTTTCCATTTGTAAAGTAATGTGTTTTTTTATAATGTGCACAATAAGTGTGTGTGTGCCGGGTCGGGCCCGAACTCGGGTTCGGAACTAAGATCCTACCTCTAGTGTGTATACAACAATATTACCATCTTCAATGGTGATTTAATGGCTGTAGTATACAGTATATTATGAATATCTATGAATTGGGATTTGGTTAGGTAGCACTATAAAAGTTAGCAAATGATATTGAATAATTAATACACACATGAACAACTCAGCATACAGGTGTAAACAAGTTGTTCCAATTCCAGACTTTGATGAAAATATAATTTTTCATACAGTAACCCCCATTGATCCATCCATCCATCCATTTTCAACCACTTATCTGCACAGGGGCAACTGTCTCTGGAGGGATGCCATACTTCCCTCTCCCCAGACAGCTCTTCCAGCTCCTCCGGGGGGAGCCCGAGGCATTCCCAGGCCAGCCGAGAGACATAGTCCCTCCAGCGTGTCCTAGGTCTTTCCCAAGGTCTCCTGCCAGTAGGACATGTCCAGAACACCTCCCCAGGGAGGCGTCCAACAGGCATCCGAAACAGATGCCCGAGCCACCGCAGAGGTGGAGGGGCAGCGGCTCTACTCCAAGCTCCTCCCTGGTGACTGAGCTCCTCACCCTATCTCTGAGGGTGCATCCATTCACTCTAGGGAGGAAACTTATTTCAGCAGCTTGTATCCGAGATCTGGTCCTTTCAGTCATGACCCAAAGCTAATGACCATAGATGAGAGTAGGAGCGTAGATTGACTAATAAATCGAGAGCTTCTTCTTGCAACTCAGCTCAGCTCAACCACCATTGAATGATGGTGATATGTAATAAAATTATTTGTATATGAGAAATGATTGATTAGCGAGGTTTCACAGGATTGCCATCATGAATTTTAACAGACACAAACCAGGCTGCAGGTGTAGCAATTCAAAAAAGAAAGCTGTGAAGGAACAAAATAAAAATGAAAATTAATTTTGAAAGTTTTTTTTATGAGGGTCCATCATAAAAAAAAAAATCTCAAAAATTGATAGAGCAACATTCATTTGTTCATTTATTTAACTTCTTGTCCTGCTGAAGGTCACAAGGTGATAGGGTGGGTTGAGCCAATCTCAGCTGACATTAGGGGGGAGGAGGGTACACCCTGGACAAGTCGACAGTTTATCCCAGAGCTACACATGATAGACAAACACCCAATCACATTAACATATATTGCATAAATTGTAAATGTCTTTTTAAATTGTATAAGGGCAATTTAGAGTCACCAATTTGCCTGTTTATTAGATGTTGTTCCTGGTGGATTTGAACCCAGAACCGTGCTGAGCAAACAATGCTAACCATAGCACCACCTTGCGGCCCAAAGAGAACATTTATTCATTCATCTTCCAACTGCTTCATCCGCTGTAGCAGGTTGCGGGGAGCTGGAGCCTATCCCAGCTGTCTTAGGGCATGAGGCAGGGAGAAATTCCGGGTGCAATGCCAATGCACCGCGGAACCACACAGAGATAGACAAACACGTACTCACACACTCATACCTCCAGGCAATTTGGAACGGCCAATCAACCTGAACTGTATGTTTTTGGAGGTGGGAAAAAGAACCCCGAGACAACCCACGTAGACACGGGGAGAACATGCAAACTCCGCACAGAGCGGAACGCGACCGGGAACCGCCTTGCTGTGCGGCGACAATGCGACCCACTAAACATGTATAAGTAAAAATCCAACCTTCTTCTTCTCATTTCACCTTTTCCCTTCAGGGGTCACCACAGAGAATCAGTTGCCTCCATCTAACCCCGTCTTCTTCTCTCACACCAA
The DNA here is from genome assembly GCF_040054535.1 of Antennarius striatus. Classification (NCBI taxonomy): domain Eukaryota; kingdom Metazoa; phylum Chordata; class Actinopteri; order Lophiiformes; family Antennariidae; genus Antennarius; species Antennarius striatus. Next base: position 23,896,094 of record NC_090776.1, on the reverse strand, counting down.
CTACCTTCATGTCCTCTTTCACTACATCCGTTAACCTCCTCTTTGGTCTTCCTCTAGCCCTGCTGCCTTGCAGTTCAAAACTCAGCATCCCTGTACCAAAATATATACTCTCTGTCCTCTGGACATGTCCATAACATCTCAGTCTGGCCGCTCTGACTTTATCTCCAAAACCTCTAACACAGTGGTTCTTAACCTTGTTAGAGGTACCGAATATGTTTTACTGGTGTATTTAATGAATTATGCACTAATGTCACCTTTTTCAAAGAACAGAACCAAGACAGTGCATGAACTCACATGAAATTTCTTACCTGCAAATCAGTGTGACTTCTGCTGTTGTTATCGACAGATCAGTTCAGATATGCGTGGCTTCACCTTGGCAAGTGCTACTCTGATGTCATTTTCACAGCAAAGTCTGTTTCTGTTGTTTTCCATGCAGCTTAAAGAAGTGTTCCTTTATTTTTGCCAGTGCGATTGAGAATTGTTCAACTTGACATTGCAAATCATGCTGAACGCTGACTCCCATCACGTTCCGTTATACAGTACATGTCTGTGTTGGTTCTCAGTTATCCAGGTCATGGTTATCCAAAGCTGTTTAAGTCAATCCACTGTATGTTAAGAAAGTTCTTGATGACTTTTTGTCTCTCATCCAAGAGACTTTTACAGAACTGAAGAAGACGACGTACCATCATGACAGGCATAAATCGACTACTGAGTGCGCAAAATCCCCTGTAGCACAGGTAGGCTAATCAATGTAGTGTGATTACCTGCAGCCAGTGATGGCTAAGGGGGGCGTGTCATCAAAAATTGACACGATGTGTCAAATGTATACAGTGATTCGTGTATGTTCGGCAAAACATCCGACACATCGTGTCGGGTGTTTTGTCTTGACCTCCGTCTCCGCTGAACCCCTGAGACCGACTCACCGAACCCCTACGGTACGATCAAACCCAGGTTAAGAACCACTGCTGTAACATGTGCTGTCCCTTTGATGTACTCATTCCTGATCCTATTCGTTGTGGTCAGGCCCAAAGAGAACTTCAGCATCTTCATCTCTGCTACCAATAAACAAAATGAATCCATACCGGAATATTTAACTTTTTCATTTACATCCCCAGATCACTGTGACTCAACCTGCAGAGCCTGTTGGAAAAATTTTTAAAAAATGTTTGTCATAACGGATGATCAGTACTGATAAAGTGTTGATAGGAAGTCTTTGGCCCTCACAGTGGATGTGGAGATTTCTGTAAACAAGGACTATCTGTCTCGAGCAATTTAAGGATAATCTACAACCCCCAGCAGAGTCCAGCCACTGGTGGCAGCAGTCTCTGATGACCTGCAAGAGACCATTAGCTGAAAAGGCTTATCAAGCTGAATGGTCTTCAAAGAATGGTGATAGGAGATGGAGGGCTTGCACAGAGACATGGGCACATTTAATGAAGATGATAAGCTAACAATGGCTGCAATGATCTGATTTACAGATGGACCAGTTGCGAATGAATCAGCTCATGCATTTTATCAGCTACGCCTCTTGCTCCATTCATCACCAAATGATTCAGCTTCCTTTGCGGTAGCCATATTGGCCACTCTAGCTTAATTTCCTAATGAAAAATAACTCATTTAAGACCTCTATCAAAACATTTAATGCATATCATGCCTCTTCTCTGCTTTCAGACCTTTGTCTTTGGCCTTTGTCACACACTTTTCATCTACTTCTTTCACCTGGAGATTAAACACTCAGCTGGACGCAGAGGTACCATATTCATTCACCTAATCATCTGTTCTAAGGTGCTTTCCAGGGCTTATAAACACTGCCCGGCCCAAAAAAAAGTCACCATTTGGGTTTCAATAAGCAAATTGCAGTGTTATGATCAGGAGTTGCTTCGGTTGGTCAAGTCTAGGCACAGCAATATTATTCAGCAAAAAAATTAAGTCAGCTGAGTATCTGAATGTACTGAATGACCAGGCTATCCCATAAATGGATTTTTTCTCCCAGATGGCACGATCATATTCCAGGACAACAGTAGTAAAACAATTATCGGGCTCTTTCACAATTAGAGTGGTCCAGGGAGCGTGAGGAATCATTTTGACACATCAATTGGCCCCCACAGTCCTGAGCTTAACCCCATCAAAGCTACAGGCAGTCCCACAAAATATTAGAGAGTGTGACTTTTTTTTTGGCCGGACAGTGTAGTAATACATTCACTCCCACACTCATCCTTTCAGTCTACATACAAATTCATAAAATTACAAAAATTGACATGTGCATCTTGTCTGATGGCTCAAACCTTCAATTATGAACAGTATGTTTCACATTTAAGGACAGATCGACAGAGTAGGACAGAGCAGCTCAAAAGAGTTGCTGTGTAAGCCAAGGTGTCGTTGTACTGTTCTTCCGTCGAAAGAACAAAGCCAGAGTTCTTCGATCTGTGAGTGATCAGAGCAGATATCTATAATGCCACTTCCATGACAGTGAAAGGATGCTACCGCCCACCACCCTGTTCTCTGGTTTTCTGCATAAACTGCCCAATGAGTTTATCATCCTATGAGACCTGAGTTGGGATTGGCTATCTTCTCCATCACCATTAAGAGACATGCAATGCACTCAATCGATGTCTCAATCCAAAACTTATTGACAAATTCACGTTAATTTATGTCATTCTGACCAATGTCCTACACAAATACTCTCCTGCTGGTGTTTTTTGTAATGATGTCAGTGATCACTTTATGATTGCCTGTGTTAGATATTGTAAAATGTTTTAAAACAAACTACGGTTTACAACAAATGTCAAATATTTTAACAAGCAAGCATTCCATCATGAAATCTACCAAAATAATTTGAATTTAGTTTGTCTCATGGATGATGTTAAATTGGCCTAAGATTAATTTCAATGACATTACAGCTATAATTCGACAAACAAGTCCCTATAAGAAAATAAAGTAATCCCGCATTAGTCACGGTTAATGCGTTCTGGGGTCACCCGTGAAAAAAAATAATTCAGCAATATAGCGAGCAAATATTTATTTTATTATTTACACCTAACTCTAACCCTAACAGTAATTTAAAAAATTTATTAACCTCCACATACTGATATTAAACCACCTTATATCTGTATTACATTTTCCCGCACTCTTGTGGACTTATTTAAAACTCTTTGGTATGAAGAAATTTGCGAGAGGAACACAGTGCAAACACACAATTCCTGTCAACCAATAGCATGCCCACACGGTATCATGTGACAACCTACTAAAAATCTGTGATGTAGTGGAGCCGCGCATTTTGAAGCGCGAATAAGTGAGGGATTACTGTATAGAGTGGGGAACAGAGACAAATCTTGGTTTAATAATCTTATTGCAGCAGCTATTATAGAATAAAAATAAATCACAAGTCAAAACGAAAAGAAAATAATTATACATGTTGTCTATTAAGTATAGGGTATTAAGACATAAAAGTTAAATACTACCAACAAGCGCTTAATGCAGGAACAACGTCTCAGTCAACTCTTCCAGCTAACCCCACGGATCTCAGATTTGTCTAATCCAAGTTTGATTAGTTTTTACTTAACTTTACTTCTTTATCTCTCTGTTATAATTCAGAAGGCTCTGTTACGAATGGACTGGGTAAAGTCTGCTGGCAAAGACCTCATTGAGACATGTGTCATGAAAACCACTGCTAATAAAGTGGTTCTATCCCTAAATTATGGAAATCTGCATTAGTCCTCCACTTTTAAAAAGTGGAGACACTTATCATCCCATCACTAGATGGGATGATCTGTCCAGGCTAAACTGCCTGAGTATCTCATAAATGAGCAACTTAACTGACAACTCCATTTTAAATCCTACTCAGTCTGATTTCTGACAAGGCCATAGTGTATTTACAGCTGTAATCTCAATAAAAATGATAACATTAATACTTTAGATAAATATTCTGCAGCAGTATTTATCAACTTATCGCAAGCTTGTTACTCCTCAGTCTGTTATTCAGAGCACTCTAGTATGTGTAGTATGTCATTTGTAGTGTAGTTTGTGGCCTTGTCATGCCCTTTGTTTGTTCTGTAACTCTTTGCCATCTGTCTCCGCCAGGAGTCTCTGGAAGAAGAGTTGTTGTAACTCAGTGGGATTTTTCCTGGTTAATCAAAGGTCAAATGAATAAAATAAATAAATACACCTATATTTGGGTAATTTATTTATCCAGACTAACATCATAACTTAAAAAATACCTTTGCACAACCAATTGCTGGTACAGGCACTGATTAGTGCTTGTACCAGCACTAAATATTACTTATTTACATTTCACAGTATTACTGCCTCACCAAGTTTGAAATGGTTTTGTCAACTAATCACTGTAAAGTAGTTGACTCACTGCAATGACATTTTTTCAGTTATATGAAATACAGTTCTCACTGCAGCCCCCAGGGTTGGCTGAGGTATGCGTACGATTGCACCTGCCATACAACTTCCTGACCACTTAAACTGACAGTGTTTGAGGCATTTGGAAAAACATCAGGAAATGTGTGACTCAGTTCAGTAGATCACAGTGGGTGTTCCAGTGTACTGTGTAAATCTTACATTAAGAAATTATTGTTTGTCACATTATGTTCAGTGGGGGGAAGTTGCTGTCAGAGTAATGTCCAGGTACAGCTCACTGAAGGTAGTTTAAATCTATACTTATCTTTCTGATCCTCAGAAGACTTTTTTCACTGTCAACTGTTCTCTTTGTTGACAATCTCCTCAAGCATGTTGTATTCCTCTGTGTGGTAGCATACATATGTACCATATATAACAGTCTGTGTTTGATGCCAAGCAGCAGGAAAACCCAGATGGGACCCTGTTATCCTTTGATGACAAAAGTTAAAAATATGTATGCCCTTTGCCATATATATTATGGCAAAGGACATTGTGGCCCAAACTGAAGCTTCTCATTAAGATTTGGCAAAAGGACAAGGAATTGGTGAGCCCACTTTGGCCTACAAACAGTCACATGCCTAGTTTGTAATGGGTGGGAATAAAGGTTAGAGAATGATAGACTAACTACACAGAGACAGGCAGAAATTCATCACATAACAGAAAGAAACAAAGCAGTGTACTAAAGCAGTGGTTCCCAACTCCCGGGTCGCGGACTGGTACCGGTCCGTGGGTCAGTTGGTACTGGGCCTCAAAGAAAGAATACATAACTTACACTATTTCCCTTTTATTGATGATCTCATACTGAAAAAGGTTTTAATTTGGAAAATTACAGGATTCTCTCAGCTACATCTGACAATGACTCACCCCTGACGTACAGTATGTCAAGATGTTTGCCCCAATCACTTGGCTACCTTCTCCGGGCCGGTAACACAAAATACATTATTGCTAAATTGAAACTCTTGAGCTAGCAAAATGAAAAAAACAAACGGATGCTGAGGATGCTGCTAATAAAGTTGCATACACATTGGATTTAAGTTTATTATTATCTTTTAAAAAAAACAGTTTTCATGCTAGTTGTGTCATTTCATTTTGTTGTACAGGTAATTTTCAACCTAAGAAAACAAATGTTTCTGAGAGGTTGTTTGTAAGTTGAATTATTCATAATTTGCTATTTATTAAATTTTACTTTCATATTTTGAGGTCATTTGAATATCATTACTACTCTAAATAGGAGAGTACTAGAAATAAATAAAGAAATAAAACAACACATAATAAACTAAAATACAGAAACAGGTTATTTCGATTTGTCGTTCTTGATTATACATCAGTGTTCAAAGAAAAATTGAATCCTTGAAGAGAAGAAGAAATTACTTCAAGGAACTCTCAAGCAGTATTTAAATGCATCCAACAGCAACAGCTACAGTCAGCTGTCGATGTTGACAATCCACTGTACAGTACTGTAGCATGTAGGTTATCTTTAGAGCAAAGGAAAAGGAGAAGGGGGGGAGTTATAATCGGTCAGAGGCAGAGGTTCATCAAAAAGATCATCACCACCACCACTATTACTACAATAGTAATATGAATTACTGTTGTCATTACTAGCTTTTGCTTTATCATCCATTATAAACATTAAAGTATCCAAGTTAAAAAGCCTTATGCAATGAGACGCTCACAGAGACAACAGCAAGAGCAACGAGAGGGGGAGATGAGTGTTGGAGATGCGTGAATACAGGAGTGCTGCTCACCGGAGGTTGTGGTAGAAAGGAGAACTGCAGGATAATAGTCGGATATGTCGACACACCTTTGATCGTATCTCTGAATGTATATACGTTGAATGTTCGATAGTTGAGGACTACTTCTATTGATCCACCACAACTTAAAGCCAGTCCATGAAAATATTGTCTGATGTTAACTGGTCTATGGTGCAGAAAAGGTTGGGGACCTCTGTGCTAAAGTACAGTCCTTTTGACCAAACTTTAATTAGAACTTTGTCAAAGTAGGTATAACTGTAAATCTTCTTAGACGATCAGAAAAAAACAACTGCAGTTACTATAATTCATTACGGGTGAATTCCATTCAGCCACTCGGTTTATAATGCTGTAGCTGCTAGTACCTGTTATGGATTACTGAGACACTTGAAGGGAACATATGTGCTTGTAATATTATTGGTGACGCTGATCACTCACTGGAGAATGAATATTGTGATTAAATAATTTGAAGCATGAAGCATCGCCTCTATCTGTGATTGTACAGTTTCTGATAGGAATTCTATTTTAAAACTCCAGTATACAGTAACTATCTGCTCAGTATTTTAATTTGAATCAACTTACATGCAATCCACTTTTGTCTTGTTTAATGGAGTGAGGTTTCAGCTACCTCACCAAAGTTGCCCCTAAATTTTGCTTTAATAACCTTCCGGTTACTGCTTAGAGATATTTGTATTTGACAAGAGTAAAATGGGTAGTGCATTTTATTGATAACATTGTGATAACAAGATGGATAACAGGTACTTTCTAATACCTTTTTCCACTGATGTTTTATTTATGTTGTGGAATTCCGTCCACACTAGGGATGTTCCAAATAAGTGTTTCTGTCCCAGACTTCAATCCGAATCATATCTCACGATGCAGAGTCAATCTGATACTACCAATTTCCTGGGTATGAGTAAATATGTGTTTGGCATGAAAATGTAGATTCAGCCCCTGCTTGCAGAAAGCACAAAAACGGCGCACCAGACCAGTACAGCAGGTAGCATTTGTCATTTGAACCAGCAAAGTTTCATTCTGTTCTTTCCACATAAAGTGAAGATGCTTCCTGAACATTTTGTTCAGGGGGGAGAAATAGATCTGCTCCTGAGCTTCCTGAAAATGTTTCATGAACAGTCTAGCAAATACTTTTTTTTTAGATCCTCACATTTTAATTTAATTTAGTTTTATTTAAGAACATATGCAGTGACATCCTAGCAGTGAATGGTACTACACTAGCATGATGAAGTTGACAAAATAGAGTTCAGGGAAGGATTTGATTTTTATCGTATTATAGCTGATAGGGATCCATGGAAGATACAGTATACCCATATCAGTTCAAGACATCTCTAGTTGTCACGCACTACCTCTCAGGTCATTTAATGTCATTATACTCGTATCTGCAAAAGATGAGGACAACAATATCCTCTTCTCAGCAAGGGCAATGGCTATCAGAGATCACTGCTGGATTACACGGCATAATCTGGTTTACCTGGCTGTACCTTTTGAGTTTGGACGGATCATTACAAAGATCTGTTTTTGTGATGATTAAAGAGTCCCATTCTGAATTCATGCCGGGCATTATCAGGTTTCTATGACACTAAATAATTCTAACAAAGGGAAAACATAGCAGTGTACTCTTGCACATTGTCAGCCTTAATGTGTTTGAGTGGTCAGATCTTGTTTTGTTTTTTAACTTAATTCTTAGAAGAGCCTCCAAATCCACACATTGTGTATAGAGCCTCTCTGTATTTATGACTAGTCTGAGGGATCTTATAACCGTGTTTCATCTTAATAGCATCAAAAATGAATTGTGTTTCTTGACAATAGGCACTGTCCTGAATATATAATAAAAGAAAACATTGTCCGATCGGCTGGCACCATTCAAAAACAGTTATCTTAAGTCACTCAGTAAGAAATGGCTGAGTAATTGCCCATGAAAAATACGTTTTTGTCAAGCTGGGGATGGAAGGCAACAAAATGAAGATGACATTCGCTGTCACTGTGATCAAATGCCAAGCCTGTTGACTTAATGGCAAGCCTCAACATTGTTTCCTGGTCCCTATTGCTTTGGCCACGGGCAGATTCAAGGTTTTGCAGTTTTGCTACTGGTTTCCAAATCATAGCGACAGGTGGTGTGATTCCTCCTTGGCAACATTTATACCCGACCTGCAGGAGGCTCTCAAATTTGCAAAGGAAAAAAAAAAGATGGATTACTAGCCTTAAAATAAAGCTGTGCACCTGTCGTCTAACGTTTTGCAGCATGGACACACTTGGATCCAGAGACTAATATTACATGAAGGGATGCTGTGTGAGTAAAGCTGATTAAAACACAAACTGGGGGTACTGAACTTTTCTTACAATGTTGACCTCCAGACACATGACAGTGATGTAATTGACAATAATTCTGCAAGATGGGATGACATGATAGAATTACGTCGGTCAACCCCACTATAATGATCAATATTTTGGTTGATAGTAATTAATGCTTCGAGCAATTTTGACATCTTTACATGCTTTGTCTATGGATTTGAATATGGTAGTGTTTTTAAATCCTTGTTTGTTCATGCTCGTGTGACTGAATGCAATCTAAATATTCCCCCAAGACATCATGTTGCTTCCGCTTGTCCCACTTTCTGTTCTTCTTCCTGCTCAACACAGATTTGAGTCATTGCCTCAGCCGATTATGCCTTGTAGGATGGACTTCAATTAACTATTTAGGCATGCTCTGCAGGTGTGTTTTCACAATAAACAGAATCATATTTTTAAACATATTTTAAGTTATCATCCCATAATGTTATAGCATTTAATTGCAGCAAGCTTTATATTTTAAAGTTCCAGGAACCACCCGCTATTAATGAATTTATTTAGGGTAATTTAAATGTTTATGACACTCCCCATATTAAACCACCTTCTATCTGTATTACCTTTTCCCACACCCTTATCGACTGTTTAAAGCACTTTTGTGTCTCAAGTTAGTCCGAGACTCACGGAACTGAGTGCACTTCCGGATGCCATCGGCCAATAGAATGCGCGTACAGTATCACGTGACTGCCTACCAAAAATCCACATTGAGGTCAAGTCGCGAGCTTTGATGCGCAAATGCGCGAGGGTGCACTGTATATATTAATCAAATGAGAATAATAAAATATATAGCCAAACACTAAAGAGTGCATATTGATCCAGTTAGACAACAAACAGCTTGACAATATCAAGTTTTGTTCTTAAAAAATAATAAATACTGTAATATGTGTGTGGTATACCAAGGCAGCAAATGCCAGGAATGTCAACCATAGAATGGAACCATAGAATGTCCCACCCTTGGCCAACCACTCCCACCCCAAGTAGCTACTTCTTCACGCACTGTTTAAAACACAAAAGATAAAACAATATAAAATAGGTATGACTAAAGTGCAGTGTTTACTCAACGGGGGGGGGGGGGGGGGTGTCTGAGCTTGTGTCGCCGTCCAACTCCCCGGGGTAACGGCTTCGCTGGACGGCGAAGAAGGTCCACACAGTCCGTGTAGCAGCGGACAGCGTAGCAGCAGGACCAGTGTAGCAGTGGGCAGTAGAGCAACAAGTCCACACAAGGAGCAAGGACAGCCCAGCACTCCCTAAAATGGGCCCTAATCTGACTACAGGAGGCACTAGGCCTCCCCTCCTAATCTGGACACGGGGGCTAACTCCCCTGGCTATCGGTCTTCGTCGCCGGCAGCGCTAACTCACCACGGGCGACCCCTCCCTCAGGCTACCAGAGTGCCGTTCTGCCGTGCGTGTTGCTCCAAGAATCCCTTCTGCTGCATCTGTCAATCTTTTCCACTGCTCCTGTCTCTGCCTCCTCCCGCCACACCTGAACAAGATCAGTACTTATGGTCCTTGCTCCTGCCTCCTCCCGCCACACCTGCACAAGGTCAGTGATTATGGTCCTCCTCCTCCTACCAAGTCTCACCACAATACATCTGCGATTATGCTGAGTCTCAATGTCTGTACAAATTCCCTGTAAATTGATAAACAACCGACCAAATCAAAAGTCTGTGTATCTTCCTAGGGTTTTGCCTTGCAGCTGCAGCTGTAAACTTTGACTTGAACTGTTGAACTGGCATGGGTGGGCTCAATGGTCTGCTATTGCTGGAACCCTCAGGTTTCCTAGCAAACACTGGTAACAGTGCCCCATGAATAATTTGTCATTTTAAAACTTTTTGCTCCAACAGTCTTCAGAGATTGCTCTCAGCTTTTCAGCTTTTTTCTCCACTGTATACACAATATTTTACAGCTATCAACCTTGCAGTGATATGAGAGAAACAGGGGCTAAAACAATGTCAGATAGAAATTAAACATTGAAATGATGTAATCGCCTTTCAAACCATTTATTTCCGACTGTCAACTTAATTTGACCTGTAAGTCAGCGGTAAAAATATACAGTATACATTATATTTTGCATCTTTTCTAATTTTGACTCTCAAGGAAAAATCCTGAATCTTCAGGTGAGCAGTTTAATAATTTGGGGGGACGTAGTGGTAGTGTGTAGTAGCAGTATTGCATCACAGCAAGAACGTTACTAGTTCAATTCCCTTCTGTTCCTTCCAACTCCAAAAGTACTGTATGCAGCTTGAATATGAAGCATGAACTGGTCACACAAAATTGTTCATAGGTGTAACTGTGAGCATGTGTTTGTTTGTCTTGATTGTAGCCCTAGGATGAGCTTATCTGGGGTCATCTTATTTGGGGTGTCCTTTGCCTTTTGCTAATAGGTAGCTGGGATGGACTCCAGCAGACCCACTAGGTGGTTAAGATATACTTTATTTATCCCAAATTGGAAATTTTAAAGTGTCTCTAGATGACAGCTGCCATGTTCTAGTCTACCAGAAGATGTATGGATAGATGAACAACTCAATAATTGATATGCATGTTCCAAAGTAAATGTGTATAATCATTTATAACCACTACTGATTATAAATGATGAAACACTACATCTTATTTTAAAAGGTTTCATTTGGTTCATGTTACCATGATGTAGAAGTACACAGAGGCTATAATGTTGAAATAAGACTTTAATAACTCACAAATGTGTTCTCTTGAAAGTTATTGCGTATCAACTTTTAAAATTGGAGATCTGGTCTGAGTTGAAATGTCTGTGCCCCTGCCTCTAAATAGTTCTTTTTGTAATTGTGTTTTACATAAATAATATTCACCAGACATAGACCATGATGGCTTTTTCCAACCTTTTCCTCTGTTGATCACAAACATAATGACTCATGCTTTTCCCACAAAGAACCATTTATTCTTCACACATTTACTGAAAATTACAGTTTATTGAAAGGACACAGAAAGGTCAGATAACACAGATACATGTAGCTAGGAGTTACTACTCAGTGCATGGCACATTCTCAGGGAGACGACCCATTGTGAGTCTTTGGCTCTTTGCCTCAAGAGTGTTAAAGGCAGAAAGAGTGCTGAAATATTAAATGTTGAACAGTTGGCCAGCCAACTTGAGCCTCTATTCAAAATGTGGACGAGTAAATTAACCTTGCTACAATGGGTGACAAACAATATTCTAAGTTGGGTAGTAGTAGTAGCAGTAATAGTAGTAGTATTTGTCAATTGCTATATCACAGGATACAGTGTCAGACCTCACCAGTGCAAAGGGATTTTTCTAGAAAGATCACACATTTAGAAAGCGGTGTGTTCACTCAGAATAAAACTCAGATAAGTAAACAACAAATAAACTATTGTGAAACAAGTAACTGGTGCCATTGCTACCTTTAAAAGAATTTCTAGAACGCATGCCATTTTACGATGGAGGATTTTAGATGGCAATTTGTTGACATTTCCAGCGTTTCAGCTTTTGCAACACTGTTAATGTGTGATGTGTGTTTGTGTGTGTGTGTGTGTGTGTGTGTGTGTGTGTGTGTGTGTGTGTGTGTGTGTGTGTGGGCGCACATATGTTTGTTTTTAATGTTTTTTTGTAAGACTGTGCGCAAGTGTGTGCTCTTGGAAAGATCCATCAGGCATCGCAGGAGCCTTGCATTCTCGATGATATGCCGTCCGCTCAGTTGGATTCATGTGCCTTTGTCTTTTTGCTGCTGCCTCCCTCTGCCTCCTCCTTGTCGTCTGAGGGCTTTGTGTTGAATTTTCCCGTCTGTGCTTGGCTCCTTTGCTGTTAGGTTCAAAAGATAAAGAATCATAATGAGCAAAAGGGACACAAAAATATTCCACAGTAGACATGTGGTGATTCTTAATTTGAGTGGAAAATGCAGAATTTCTACGATGCAGGGATATAGAAAAAAAGGCATTTTTCTATCTCCTGACAATGGGGAAGGTCTGCATTATATTGCTATCACTGCAGGGTATAATAATAAGACAGATCCTCACACTAAAGACTACAACTACAGTCTGCTTTTCAATTTAATTCATTGGTTTGTGTTAAAACTACAAAATAACAATTACGGGGTTCAGAATCAAACAAAAAAGAGGAGAATAAGAAATTATAGATAAAATAAATGAATGAATGCATGAAAAATCAATTTTCAAGCCAGCAAAAAAGATAAAACATATGCGTATATGACAAAATAACAAACAACAAATAATATTAGTGGCATGGAAAAGAATGGATTTAAAACTTATATTTAAAACTTATATTCAAAGCGCGCTATCAAAGGGCTCAATATTTTTGTTGAGTTATAAGTACAAAGAATCAATGGGATTTTTTTTTTTTTTAATATTTCTGACATTTGACTTTGAGTGTCAACCTTGGGTCTAAAATTATCTGATTCACTGATTTTGACCAGAGTAGCAGCTGTTGGTTCAGATATGCACCAGAGTACTGCTGGTGCTTATATTCTAGCTATTGAAGGAATACGCTGCATGTCCAGTTGGGAATTAATGCAATTAACTACCTGATGAGATTAAAAATTAAGGAGAACCACTCTTATAGCAGCAAACAGTTTTCTGAAACACAATACAGTTCGAGGGCAGGCTGCTATCCTGCACCCCCCCCCCCCCTTTTTTTTTTTCCTTTCAGGTAAGAAAAAATAATTTCATTTAATCACATGTTTTGTATAATTGTATAATTATTACTCTTTTATAATGTTACTCTTTTGTATGATGTTACTCTTTTTTGTAATGACATGTTTAAGCACTGCACACAGCCACAATAGAACAATTCCCCAAGTACAGCATTTGCTTTGTGTTTACCATTGTCACTTTGGAGGATGCCTTTAGGCTTGTTGGCTGCTCGTGAATCATTTGAACAACACTCTGCACCACAGTGGGTTATAGTTCTATTACCTGACTTAAAGAAATACCATTAAAAACAGATACGATTCATGTAAAAAAAATATCCCATTGTTTAAAAATACGAAATCAAATTTCATCTCAGAATTTGGCAGCTATTGAATTACTTTCCACCCATCCATCCTCTTTTAGATATGACAACCATTATCATCTTGTCTACAGCTGCTGATCCACCTCAGGGGTATGGGTATTGCAAGAACCTATCCCAGCTTGCTAGGAATGAGAGGCAGGGTACGCAAAGGACGCATTGCCAGCATATCACGGAACTACACATACACAACCATACACAACGAATGAGCTGCATTCGTATTTGAGTCTGGGGTATGTCCATCAGCACAATTTGAGGTGCCGAATCAAATGATGCCATGCTAATTTGTATTTTCATTACTAGTTCAATGACATCAACTTTTGCCAAGCTAATGTGCAGCTGTGCTTGAGATAGGCATTCTCCAAAGAGGGGCCAAAACACCCCAGGCCACCTCTAACTGGGTTGCAGTGACATCTTACTGATTGCAGCCAACTTGTGATGGCCTGCTTTTTACTCCACAAACATTCTTATATTGGAAGATTCAGGTCACTACTGTGGGACTCCTGAGTCTCTTGAAGCTGCGTTACATTTCTCTACTTTAAGATATGCATTTTATTACCCTGTTTTGTCACATAATGCCATTCAGCAGTGCAATGTAATAGAAAACCAATGAGGAAAACTGAGGGAAATTAAATTTTTTTATCTACCATTCTACAGCCACTCCTTTGATGAGTAGTCACATCCTAGATGAGACTGCTGCTTTTAAATGTTATCGACTCAAGATAAGCCCATCATCAGTCAAAGAGACACCTACAAGCAGGAAGCTTTTTTTTTTAATGAAGATGCAAGTCCCTGCTGTGCTGAGTTGATGCACACTGTCAAACCGAGTCAAAGACAAGAAACCACATGACTCTCTTCTATGTGTAGTCAAACCATCAACTTGATGTACTGTGAGTCACTTACTTTCATCTGGGTTTGAGTTTTTTCTTCTGTTTTTTATTACCAAAAAATAAAACTTTCCCCAAGGAACTCCAAAAGTAAGAGAGAAAAGGCTAGCACATGAGTTATGATCCCAGATAAGAGTTACTTATCCACAAATAACAGAAAGTGTTAATGCCGATTGAGACAGAAACATATTAAAGTGCATGATGCAGAAAAAATTGTGACGTTCAAAAAAACGCAAAGTGAGTTCAGAATGTGTATATGGACTTCAAAATCTCACAATCTCAACCTCATCAAAAATCTGTTGGCTGTGCTGGACTCTTCTAGAATCTATGCTTTGGGTGGGCTGATTTTATTGTTATAGTTGATTGATGTATACAGCTTAACACTAAATAACTCATGTCACACACATTACCGCCTCTTTCAGTGGATGTTTTAGTGTCACAGCAATCATATTACAAAAACCTCTTGAGGGAAATTAAGAATTAATGATGAACTTGTGGAAAGATATCTTTACCCTTTCTTGTTAACTTTTGAGATGAGCAATAGGGAGCAAAACTAGAAAAATTACAAACTGACAGAGCCAATGCACTCACTAGGATTCTGCAACGAAAATAGATAAAGCATCATCGCTACTCATCTGCTGAACATCTGTGATATTGATAAGACAAGGTTTCTACACAAAGCCCAAAGACTAATAAAAGACAACCCCCACCCCAGCCACAGCCTGTTCACCCTGATGCCATCTGGTTAATGGAACAGACGCATTCACTGCTTTGTAAGTCCACACTACAGAGTGGATTCTTCCCCCAGGCTGAAGAATTATCTTCCACATGAACATAGTTTATATGTCTTGCTACTTATTAGTATATATTACCTTTTTAGCATTACAGACTGCAAATCTTTTTTTTATACAGTGAGGTGTTGCAATTAAATTAATTAATGGAATCTTGCGTCAGAACAGTTGATGCCACAGCAGGAAATTGTTGTCCTTCTTTGAATATGACATTAGCTAAATAAAACACATTGTCATTGATTTGCTAGGGTATTAGCAAGTACTTTATTGACTTACAAAAGCAGGCTGAATTTAGGTATTTCTAAGAACTGATAATTGCAAATAAGAAAGGCATTATTCACAGCAGTATTCACTGCTTTTAAATTCTCATAATGTCTTATGTCATTTTCAAAATACAACTTGATGTGTTTCAACTCTTTTGCTTTTAATGAAATTAGATAGATAGATAGATAGATAGATAGATAGATAGATAGATAGATAGATAGATAGATAGATAGATAGATAGATAGATAGATAGATAGATAGATACTTTATTAATCCCGGAGGAAATTGCATATATCCACTGCTCAGGCATTACATAACAAATAATACTGGATAAACACCAGGAGAAAAGGAAACACTGACATCACAGGACATACCACAAGACATACATTACACTAACAGACAGGCACATGCAGCACTAACAGGACTTATATACTAAACTATAACTAAAATATAAACAGTATAAAATTTAAAAATATTACAGTATTAAAATATAAACAGTATAAAATAAAATCTAAACAGTATAAAATTGAATTAAAATATAAAACAGTATAAAAAATAAATAGATGTTATATATACATATATATATATATATACATATATATACATGTATATAATATATATATATATATATATATATATATATATATATATATATATATATATATATATATATATATATATATATATAAACAGTATAAAATTAAATTTAAATTAAATTAAATCCATTTTCAACCCCGTGCTGACCTCGCCATCTCCCCCCCGCTCCTCCTGAGAGAGTCATTGTACCCCCTGATGGCACGGGGCACGAAGGAGGACCTCAGCCTCTCTGTGGAGGCGCTGTGTGACAGCAGTCTGCCGCTGAAGGTGCTTCTCTGCTGGGAGAAGGTGGTGTGTAGGGGGTGCCTGGTGTTGTTCATGATGGCCTTAATTTTAGACATGGTCCTGCTCTCCAGAAGCATATCCACAGAGTCCAGGCTCAGCCCGACCACTGAGCCTGCTCTGCGGATGAGTCTGTTCAGACGGTCCATATCTCTTTTCCTGGCCCCCCCACCCCAACATACAATGGCGTATGACAGCACACTGGAGACTACGGACTGATAGAACATGAAAAGGAGCTTAGGACAGATGTTGAAGGAGGCCAGCCTCCTTAGGAAGTACATCCTGCTCTGCCCCTTCTTGTACACACAGTTGGAGTTGAGTGACCAGTCCAGTCTGCTGTCTAGCTGCAGTCCCAGGTACTTATAATTATCTACCACCTCCACCTCACTGCCTTTGATGATCACCGGCTGTGGAGAGGGAGGTGCCCGCCGGAAATCCAGAACTGCCATTTCATTTCAGACATGTACTTTATTGTGCAAGCATAAGAAATGTTCATTCCTGAAGAAACCTAATACCATTGTAACAGTCAGTGGCTTTAAAATCTTATCAGCATATTTGTTGCAGGAGTACAATGTGATTCTTTCTAAACTGAAAACTCCTCTTTGATTATTTCAGTCAGACGAATCATAATTTTTAAAAGTTTATTATCAGTAACAGAATATAGATGTTTTAAAAAAAATTTAGCGGCAAGGGTCTGATGTCATCACTTCCTCCAGATATGTTTCTCAGGATATATTGGGAAGTGATGAGAAAATGTCTTTAAGCCGCTTAACCGTGGCCTATAGGTGGATGCTACGGTGCTGGCAGGGCTGGAAGTGCAGCAGCGATATGCATGAGAAGTCTCAGCAGCACTGACATACAGAGATAAATAATTCATCATATTGAAGGGGTGTGAATGATGATGATTGAGGTGAATGAGGCATGTTATGTGAGTATTGTTAGTATTGTGTGTAATGTAGCAACGAGAAACTCTTGTCTGCCTATCTTGCAGGTTTTCCTCAATATATGGAGTTAGGGATAGGGTAAGGCACTACAGGCAGGGTCACAGTTGATATCCAGGATGGAGGAGTGATCAGTATAGTGAGACTGAATGAATAGAGGATGCCTCACTGTAGAATACATCTCCCAAAAATACTATATTATTTAAACTCATCTGTATTTAAAAAGAAAACAGGTTCAATATTAGAATAAACATCTTCCCAACTAAAAAAGATAAAAAGAAAGGTTTTGAAATCAGTTGAACATGACAACATATGATGAAGGTAGCGACTAGAATTCTGCAGAGAGTACTAAAATGGGGATTGATCCACAGAGACCAAAATGTCAATCACTACTAATCAAATTGTTTATTGCACCATGTAAGTGCTACGCATAAGGGATGCAGACAGGAGGAAAGCATCGATCGTAGATCGAGTAGTGCAATACGACATGGAAATTCCTCGATGACATAGCATTGAGGTTCTGGGAAGTCGCTGACCCTCCTGAGACATGACAAATCATCTGTTACAATTTGCCAGTTTAATTTTCAATGACAATGAAAGATAATGTGGGGTAGACGCAACCGATGAATGCTGTTCTACTGACCAACTAGTGTCATGTCCCAGAAGTTACTTCAAGTTATGTTGACTTTTTTCTCTTGTTTCTGTGGTTTATCATCCACTACCTGTTTCATTTTGGCACTTATCCCTTCCCTCTCATTTCAAGCCTTGTCTTCCTCCCTTTGCATGATTGTCAACCCCCCCCCCCCCAAAAAAAAAAAATGGTTCTACCTATGTTCCCCTACCTCATGTACCAGTTTGGCTTGATTGTTTGATCAAGAGAACCAGTGCTACCCATGTCTTGTGTCATGTCAGGGTTTGATATTTTGATTCTTTGTCATGTTATTGTTTGATATTTTGTCGGAATATTCTTTAATACATTGCCACTGCTTTTTAACAACTTTTTTTTGTCATGGTTTTAGTTATTTACCCCTGTGAGAGTGAATTTTAGTTGATATTTGGTATTTAAAGTTAATGATTTGATTTTCCCTTTAATAGTTGTTCATTTGGGTTCAAGGCCTAGTTTGGTTGTGACACAGTGACCCTGTATAGAGAAATGAACCCCACATAGATGATGATGAAACAACATTGGTAATTCATGAAGACCTCTACAGTGTGCTTGAAAAATCACACAAATCATATCAAAGACCCAAACCTTAGTTCAGACCTTTCTTCAGAATTTCAGAAAGTGACTTTAAATAGAATACATTATATTATGGTTGTGTTCCGAATCACTGAGTCACAGTCATTGGACTCTCTCAAATAAACTGTACTACAACACAAACCAGTGAAATCAAATAAACTCGTTCTTAGAGAACATGTTTGGATTCTCTTCATATTCTTGTACAAATAATCCAGACGTGTCTAAAAATGGATCACTGCCACTTGGAATGCAAGACTGTTCTGCAGTACCACAGTATCCCACTGCACTGAAATGAGATGCACTGTTTCTCAGTACCACCCTCCTCTGCCAAACAGATGTGTCTTGAATCAATAACATTAGGGTGGCAGTAATGCAAAGGTTTTGGCAGGACATTGAACTGCACATACTTTAGGTGACATTAACACATGGCACAATATGTCTTAATAGATTGGTTGGCTTCTTAAAGGATTGTGATGTAGAAGTTTGTCATCCCATGAGTCTGCATTGTTCTTTCTGCTTTGTTTCACACTGAGACCAGTATGAGTCATTTTGTAGTCATATCAAGCTAGTAATGTCCTTTCAGCATTTTTCTTTCTAGTTCCATTAGATAACATTGTCATAACACTGAGACTTTGAAAACCGTGCAGCAGACTATGTGGCATACTTTCTGTGAATGCCTTGGTCAGATTAGGAGGAATTCATCCCCCTTTTGATGGAGTAACTCTCATATCCTGAAATCTGAAATTTATCAACTTGGTTCATAGTGGACCATATCTTAGCCTATAGTTGTTTCTTCCTGAACCACAATTTAAACAAGGAGAAAGTTTCATCCACTAAAGCAATTACTCCGTCAAAGCCTTCCGGAGTGGTATATATAAAAAAGATAACAGTTGCAATCCCTAAATAAATAAAAACATGGGGGAAAAGAGAATTAAAGTGACTGATTCTATATCATATGCATGTCCATCCCCTTTCTGTCCTATTTTTTGATGTTTGTCTACCACAATACACTAAATTTATATTTTGTTAAAGATGTACAAAGTCAGATGCTCTGTATATTTTCTGTATCTCCCCACCTATATATTTGAATAAGCTCACTTGAAAACCTCAAGCTGTCACGCTTTTCAACTCAATCCACTACCAGTCAGTCAAGCGCCCCACCAATCACGGCACATCTGCCAGAAGGAATCACGTGAACAAGAGCTCCTGAAAGCATCGTGGAATTAAATAAACAGCTGTCACCACAAACAATACTCTATTTTCTGTTTGATGTTCATTGACATATAATACGAACACACTGTACACAAGAAAACAAACCTTTTCTTGTGTACAGGTTTGGCTGGCATCTACCCGGATGTTTATATTCTTTGATTGTGACGGACCTCACCCTGTCGTGTGGGGAACCCTGATGCTTTATTCACCAGGACCGAACTCATGAAGCCAGCGTCTGTTATCCACTCCTCACCTTTTTGAACAGACAGTTTTCTCTTTGCACTTTGCTCCTTGTATATACCAACCATATACCTCACTTTAATTGTAAATAGAAAATAATGTTTTTTATATTTTTATTCCTTATTGCTTCTTGTCACCTTTTAATGCACCCGACAGCATCAAGTTCCTCGTGTGGTAAACTTTACTGTACCTGGTAATAAACTACTTTCTGATTCTGATTCTACCCGGATGGCCGGACCTTAACACGGAAGCGACCTTCCACCTTGCGTTCGTCCATCCCATGCACACCGAGCCGTTACAGCTTTGTCGGACACAGCGGTTTGTTTTCTTGTGACGGCGTAGAAAAAAAAAAGAAAACAATGTCTGATATTATTGTTTTATTGTGGAATTTCCACGGGTTCCCGCTAGTGCGTTTTATAAATTCATTATTCAGTAAAAATAAATAAAAAAATTCAGAGAGCTTACAGATACGGATCAGACAAACCAATAGCACCGAAAATGGTTGGAGACAGTGTGACTAGCATCTATACATCATGACAACAGTATTTGCTGACTTGTATTTATGAAGCATAGTATCACAATCTCTTGGTGTCAAAACATTTGACATTTCCCTAACATCTTGTGGATCTCTCTGTGCAAATGTAAAAGATAACTGTCGGTACCTGTAGGCGCTGACAAACACCGCATCTGAAATGGACATATCTATTTTCATACATACAGTAAATGGAGCATAAATCAGCTGCAACATATCACCACACATCCATGTTGGTCTTTTCATGGGATTATTGAAAATAGATATGAAGAAAACCACCAGCTCGTTTCTGTGAGACATTTCCACTGATTACCTGATTAATAATTTTCTGTGGTGTCAATGAAGAACAAGACTTCCCCAAAGCAACAAGAGTAAATTCTGAATCATCTGCATCCACATCATTTACATATAAATTTGAGTGAGGCTCACCTGCTGTGCCTCTGTTAGCGTTTTACTTTCCGGGGCTGATTCCGCCGTCTGATTCTGAAAGCAGTCGCCCCCGGCCTATAGAAGGAGAGGGAGAATATCTCAGTGCCGTGGTGTACATGCTGGGAAGTTTTAGAGATGCATGAGCTGAACCAACGCATACAAGTGATATGCCGTTTTAATTTTCACAACAGAGCTACATGATGTTCAATTAACTTCATTTAGAAACACAGAACCATTGGATGATCTCTCATACTTAAGTTACTTGTTTAAATAAACTTGATGGGAATCGAATAAAATATGTTATTATAGTATTTTAGTGATGAATTTTAAAAAATTATAATGTTCTCAAAACAGAAAATAAGAATGTATTGCAGGCCCATTATATTCACTGCATAAGGTTAAAATAAATATCAGTAATTTCTTACTGTTCTAAATTTTAAAATGTTACATTATGTTAGCTTTGCATGTATTGTAACAGCCACACCACATATGCTTTTACCACATATACAATTAATTTAATTAATTAATTATTTATCTCTTATTCACAGAGTTACCAGCAAATCAATGTTTGAATTTATCTAACAAGATGACTAACAATGTCTGGATGCTTTATATCACCATGAAATGATCCATAGAATAATGCATGAAAGACTTTTCAAATGATTAAGCATGAGTTGTATCCATGTAAAGCCTTTGTTCAGCAGTAGCAAACCACACTCATTTCGTTTTAAAATTGACTCTCAGCTATCAAAGTTCATACGTGTTATCCTCATTTTCGTCCTGCTTCAGTCACAGGAGGACAAGACGAGATGGGCTCGTGAGTAAACAAAATATCTGACTCTCTGTCCCCTCCTCCCCCCTGTTGAATCTTATTATAAACTCTACCATAATTATATTATCACTTTAGAGACAGCTGTAAAAGTGATTTCATTAAAGAGCGATCTCTTTGACAAGGTTTCCAGAGAGGGTGATTTTCATGTTGATGTACTTACCGTTTCCTTTGGTCTATCCTATATCGGTAATAATTCCTCATAAAGACTGTTTACATACCTTATTCTCCTCAAATACTCTTGGTTTTACAGAGTTTGAGACACTCAATTTGAACCCCCCCCCCCCGCTCACAGTTGCTTGGATTTTAAAGAAGCAAATCTGTGACTATAAGGCAGCAAAGTCCTTTGCAAAATCGTCTGACTCAGTCAGTGGCTCTTGAGCGAAGGACTCAGCTGCCTCCAAATGTTCCAATGAAGATCATCAATGTAAAACCATGTTTCCACTGGGAGGGTGCAGTTAGTGAAAAGCTAAGTGACTGTGGACAATCTGTCCACTGTAAAACTCTGGTGCTCTCTCTCTCTCTCTCTCTCTCTCTCTCTGTCTCTCTCTCTCTCTCTCTCTCTCTCTCTCTCTCTCTCTCTCTCTCTCTCTCTCTCTCTCTCTCTCTCTCTCGTTCTCTCTCTCGTTCTCTCTCTCTACCTCTCTCTCTGTCATGTAATTAAAAAATCACTACATGATTTTAATAATGGGACAAAGCAGTAGATTTATCATTTATTTTCTGTCAAAAGTAAACAGTGGAAAATTACTAACAGCCTCTAATTGACTGAACTGATGAATTCAGTTCTAAACTGAAACAAGTAATTATTGAAATTCTCTCAAATTAGTCTGATAATAATTTGCACTGTCAGCTATTTGTCTTGTTAGATCCCACTCTGCTCATTAAGGTTAAAATTCCTTGTTCCCTGTTGATTTCAAGGCTTCCTGTTTTGAAAATCTTGATGCAGATCCCTCTCTTCCTGTCTGCCCACATGTGTGATTGCCTTGACTGGTGTCACTTGTCGCTTGTTGCTTCTCCCTCCCTGGTGTATTCAGTTCTGTTCTCCCTTCTCAGCTTACCGGTTACTTTAATATCCTTGTGCTGACTGCTGAGCATTGGAGTCTGACCTTGGTAGTGTTTTTCTCTGTCTGCTGGATTACTAAATTGATTTTTACTAAACTGTACCCTCATCTGAAGTATTCTATTTTTTTAACTAGTTTGCTGTACACAACCTTTGATTTACTTCATACTAAACCTTGAAATATCAATTTAATACATGTTTCACAACTTGCAGTGCACCAGCAATTTATATGAACTTTCCAATTAATCATCGGTTTAACACTTTAGAGTAAATCCAGTGGTTATTTACAGTGAGAAATAGTGCAAAAAACTAACTGTTTAAGCTAAGTTGGATAAAAGTTAAGTAAATGTATCATCTAGATACATGTTACTGCAAAGTCTCCAGTTAATGGATATCATGAAAGCATTTCAGTAAAAGTAAGCAAAACAGGTTGTTTGATTTCTGAGGAAGGATTCCGGCATGGACTCAGTGAACTGATCAACTGATTGGGTGATGGCCCTCAGGTGGTTTTAAGGCATTAAAGAATGATTACTGTAAAGGCTCACCTTTTCTGTTTGGAACGATTTTACTCCAGCAGTCTCTCTGTCTCTTATTCCCATGTTCCCTGGTGATTTAGTGGCTCTTTCAATTCTTTGAACTTTAGAGAGATCCTGCAGAAAAAAGGAGAAATTTTCAATTTAGCATTAAAATGAAAAAAGTTTGTTAATGCAGCATTGGCTCTGAGATCCAGCGGTTGTGGCTAAATTTTTTACATCCCGCTCCAAAGCAGTGATGTATTGCAATTGTCAGTGTTTGTGTGTTTGTCCGTTCGTTCGTTCGTTTGTCCCCCAAATATCTTCGCAGCCATTGCTGTAGAAAGATGGAACAAAAAGCATATTACTCAGGTGGCAAAGGGGATGAAAGTGAGATGATGACCTTGACCTTGAGAAAAGTAGGTCACAGTCAAATTTCAACTTGTGTACACTCAGGAACTGGATAGGATAGATAGACAAGGGCAAAGGCCAGTGTAAGTAAGACCCTAGATCAAAGCTAGTGCTTTGATCAACTATGCACTTTCCGTGATCTATGGTCTTACACTAGCCTTCTCCATATGCACGCACTAGTCAGGGTACCCTGACCTACCCTGAAAGTAGCTCAGGGTAAGTCGTGGGATGTTGGAGTCTCTGACTGCCTTGTTTTGCATGTAAGTGTTTAATTATTTGTAGGTTTACATACACTCCATAAAAATGTGATGAAATGCAATTTTTTTCCACTTTTTTTCCACTTTTTTCCACTCAAAATATTGAACACCTAACAAGTGTGGTGACTCATGACCAACAACGTGAACTACATGGTTATTTTAAATGTGTGTTTATCTTTGTTTACAGACTACAATGCACAGATGTTCTGATGGAGCATGCAATTGGCATGCTGGTTGCAGCAGTACCCACCAGAGCTGTCTTGTTCACTGAATATTCAACATTAGCTGTCTGCAATGTGTCTATGAATGTGGCAACACATTCAAACAACATAAAACCTGAGTGCATGTAATCACAGCTCCACAACCTTTTTCTATATTTACAGAATTGTTTTAGAACACCTGGTCATAGGAGGCAATAAATGGTTTGCACAACCAAGAATTTCTGCTCAAACTGTGAGAAACCATCTGCAAGATATTAATGTGACTTTGACCATGTTGCGGTTCTTCACCATAATCACCTTGGATGGGTTCACTTTCAATGACATGTGGTTCTTTAGGGAAGTTTTATCAAAAACTATCTTGGGTTTAAAATGAAAGAGTATACTTGGCATTATTTGTGAAAATGGTGTTCCTGAGGGGCAGGTTAGGGTAAGGGCAGGTATAAGCTATGACTACGGATGCCTTTTTTATGGTAATTTTGAATGCACAAAGACACCATGATGAGATCCCGAGGCACATTATTGTGTCACAGGCCTTTTCTCTATGTAATTCCCGGCAGCTCAAAACATCCTCATTCTTGCATGACATGCATACTCATAAGATATTATGCTTGTTTGGGACTCTTGACTGATGTGCAAAAACACACTGATCCAGCTATATTCAAAAACTTTGCATAACCATTGAGGAAGGATGAACTACATTGCACAGGTCACAGAAAATTCAAAGGTTGATGGAAAGAACACCTGTGCAATTACCATGTCCATAATGCATGCTTGTGTTTCATATGTGCTTGCTGAGAAACGAGTGTGTGTGTGCGTGCGTGCGTGTGTGTGTGTGTGTGTGTGTGCTTTGATTTTGAAACAAAAACTTGAATCCATGAACGCTGGTGAACAAACAAAGAGGTAGGAAGCGTATGTGGGACCTTTTAAACATGCACTTGACATACGGTAGCTTTGAGTGACAAATATGTTTTGTTGTGGAAGGCCAGTTTGACATCTGCTACTGAGAGAGCAGCATATGATGGACAACAATGTTGCAGTGATGTGACTCACTGCAAAAACAGCAGAAAGCAATGTTCAGTTGGTGGAAAGGAAACATGATGGACAGTCAGAGATGAAAAGGTTTTCTCTTGAGATTGTGCAGCAATCTCTATCACAACCAGCTAAAATGATTTCTGCATGGAAAAACCCATGACTCTTCATTGAATGAAGAATTGCGCTATTGTAGGGGCAAAACATAATAAAATCTATACATTTCTAGAGTGTTGGCAGGACTCAGCTACCCTTCTTTACCCATGAGACACCATTGTCTGAATACTGTTGAGTTGCTCAATCTAAATGGAAACTTTAGCAGAGCACTGTTCGTATGTGGGTGCATGTGTGTGTGTGTGTGTGTGTGTGTGTGTGTGTGTGTGTGTGTGTGTGTGTGTGTGTGTGTGTTTCTGTGTTTCTGTTTACTAACTTTGCCACTAAATTTTCAAATATCTTTAACAATAAAATCACATTCAAATCTTATATTGTGTCATGGGGTTTTTTGGAGCATCAATTCATGTGCTGAAATACGGAAAGGCTACCCCCCACAAAATTATCATTTAAAATTTATGTAAGAAGCAAATGATCCAGATGTACAATAAAAACAGTGATGGATATATTTCTGCGTTCAAGCATCCTGACAGTTTCTAGAATCAGTCTTCCCCCAATTTTTTGTTGTTGGAGGATGTGTTCATCAATGGTTCTTAGTACAGCAGCTATCTTCTGGTTGATCATTTAACAAAGATAATGTTTATTAATTTGAGGCAGCTCAAAATTCTCACTCACAATGAAGTCCAAATTATTTAAAAATCCAGCCACCTGCCATTAAAAAGTCAGCTATTTGAACTCAGAACAATTGATTTTTGTTAACCACAGTACTGATCTACAGCCAGTGTCTATGTGCATTGTTTAATTGTGAGATTCTAGAGGCAAAAAGTGAAATAATTTAAGCATGATACAAAACTCGCCATGTGAAATAATGTTATTTTACTATTGTCTGACATACAGCAGATTTTTCTCCAAAAGTGAGTCTGCTGCAAAAGATTATTTCAGAGTTTCTTCCTTAACTGGGTCAAAAGTAGTCTCTGGAGAGCATAAAGATGGTGTTCAAGATGAACACAAGCATTCTTAACCTGTCACTGTCAAACTCTATTCCTACACTGTCTGCTGAAACAACATCATTTTTTAGGCATGTTCAGTACAGCTGGCCTTAGTCATGTCAGTGACCCCTTCTGGGCATACATTTCATACATTATTTCGTAACTCCTGACAGTATTTCTCTAAAATACAGAATGGAAAAGGAAGAAGGAATATATGAAGCTGGTTATCCTCCACTATAAACTATATGAGAAGTTT
The DNA here is from genome assembly GCF_040054535.1 of Antennarius striatus. Classification (NCBI taxonomy): domain Eukaryota; kingdom Metazoa; phylum Chordata; class Actinopteri; order Lophiiformes; family Antennariidae; genus Antennarius; species Antennarius striatus. The sequence continues at coordinate 23,869,474 of NC_090776.1, read as the reverse complement.
TAACTTCCAGCATTTGTTATTATCAAGGAATATTTCATTGTAGATTATATTACATTATATTAGAAGAATATGACATAATTGGTACAAATAATGGCTTTCATTTTATGAAATGCATTTTTTTCACCTCAGACCAAACTTTTTACCTTCAACTGAGAATCTGCTCAAATAAAATAGGTACTCTCTATTAAGTTGACAGTCCTTCAGAGAAGATTACAGTGTGATTTCTCCCATTTGTTGTTTTTTGTTTTTGTAATTCTTTCATCTAATTTCATCAGACCATACATTCCTATTTCATCTACCTACGATTGCATCTTTGATTGGCAGAAATGAATATCCTGTTGATGTATGTATACAAGGAAACAATCATAGAAGTAAATATGAAGTGCTGAGAGCAGAGCAATGAAAATTTCTCCACTGGCACAGCGCTCTGATCTTCTGAGACATCATCTCCCATTACTCTGATGAAAATTGCATGCTATCGGACCACAAGTCTTGGCTCTCTACCCAAGACTCTTAAATATGAAGCAACTTCCACTCCAATCTTGCTGATCTCTGCATCTTCACACTAATGAATCTTTCACCAGCAGCATTGTGTATGTATGGGAGGGGAAGGTTTTTCTGAGCTTAAGGCTGTTATGATTACTCAAACCAGAAGTATGACGCTCAAACTGGGTGCACTGCAGTTAGCCACTTTTGGATTGGAAAATAAAAAAGAAACAAATCAGATTTTAGTCTAATTATGGTCAGGAAACTCAAAAGCATTTTTTTATGAACCAGTGAGTGGATATTTGCTGCCTCTACTTGTTAAAAGCCTCAAAGTGTTTCGTCTGGTTTCCTCCCAATTGGTGGCGGTGTCATCTAGCCTGCTGTGTGGAAAATAATTGCCTTATGATTACCAGCAATAATTAGCATATTATTAACCGTGCATTTTCAGAAATATTAGCATGTATAACCAAATGCACTCAGCCACAGTTCACATATACAAATGTGTCAGGTTAAAAACTACACAACTGGAAGGCGGGGAGTCTTTCCTGCTGTCAGTTTGTATAATGTGGAATATCTCGTGGTCTTGAAAGAACAAATTTCACGACATTTGCCTTTCTGCCCCTGAGTTTTCAACTTCTCAGCAGTGGGATGGAGCTATTGTTTTGTTTTTTACTACATAATTAGAAATAAATTTAGAAGTGATTTGAATGAAACTCGACCCATCTCACCACGCAGGGAAAAAGTGGGCATATGGAGCCCCTCAGTAATCTTTACAGTGAAGGCATGCTCTGATTTATCAGACAGCCTGTCAAAGCGTGCAGCATCTACAGGAGATAATGAAGCTAGCAATGGCTCACAGGTGGAGGGCTGCTATTTGTATGATAATGAAGTGGGAAGTATAAACTTCATTAACATAGAAAAATCTACCCACATCTATGTTGGGTTTCCTTTGCTTGTCTATTTTTCCTGCATGCTTGAATTTATTTGGCTCACAGTAATGAAGGGAAGATGACAGGAAAATATATGCATGTTATAATGGAACAAACTTGATTTACTGCTAACATCAAAGATAGTTCAAGTGTAGACAAAGTGTCAATTACAGGATACTGTTCGTATGATGTCACATTACAGAGACTGTGGTGGCTATGGTATGGATGGTTATACTGGATTTTTTAAAATAAGAAATCCACAAAAACAACACAAAAGTAAAAAATACATTCAGAATGTCATATTTTCAGACACCCACGACAGAAGTACAAAGTAAATTTTGACTACTTTGAGGAGAGAAAAGCCTCTTAAAGGCAGAATTGCTCACCAGGATCAGGGCAGATAAGACACTGCAGTGCTGTGGCTGACTCAATGATTTAAAAGTGACTGCAGTGACTGTTTTTTAGAAATCAGAATGAACACAAGCTCTGACTGAGGCTGATGCGAATCCTTGACAGAGGAAATTTAAATGGTGGGTACTTTGAAGGATATATTCATGAAACAAAAGTGATTGTATATACTGCTGTACTCTTTTTTTTCCCCTTTTGGTGCATAGAGTCACATTGAAATATTCCTTTGAATCAGTCGGTATTGACTGATTTCCAAGAACAACAGGGCGTATTGACAGAGTAAAAACAATACCTACCCTGAAGCACAATCTTTTTTTTTTTTCAATGAGTCCTCTGGACAGTAATCGTTTCTATTATAGGCCTAAAAAGGATTAAATACTGAGCCCTTACTTGAGTCTACTTTAACCTTGACTATGGTATGCTCCAAACAAAGACTCTGTCACACTGAGTTTACAATTTCATGCCAGTTTTCAAGTTTCAATTTGAAGTCCAGTACCAAATCATTGGTATTGGCCAAATGTAAAGGGCTTTACTTTCAAAGCAACCACACAAAAGAATGGAAAAAGACTGACATAAATAATACAGATTGCTGCTTAAATTAGATTTTATTCCCAAACTACCTCTGAAATCCTTTTTTTCCCCCAACTGTTATATCTATAAATAATTATTTCCTGGGCTGTATCTCTCTGGTGAGTGGTAGCTTCTTTATACAGAGAAAATAATCATTCAGATCATATTTTGGCACCAAGTTACATTTGATAATGTCACCAAGTTGAGAATTGTGAAATTAATTTCATTTTAAAAGAGTTAATAAAAAAGGGAAAGAAAAACCACCTGGGTTTCCAAAAAAGAGTCCTACAATTACAGAGATTAATTCAGTATGCTTTCTATTTTCACCTTCTTGAACAGCTTTATTTATATCCTAATATATTGTATCTGCTGTGGTCACTGGGGCCAAATCTTCTGTTTCACAACCTCAATTTTTCATTACTGACACTTGGTCACATAAGAGTAGGAAAGTCATAGGTGTAATTAATAAGACTGATAAGTTTAGCACTCTATTAAGCTTTGACTGTTCCAGTGCACCAGTGTTTTGCATGTTGACTCTTTGATGTGACACTATTAAATGAATAAGTCCTTTGCTAAATCCATTAATTACATGGGTGATTTTACTGCTAAGACGCGTTAGACATGTCTGCTATTGAAAAAGCCAGTGAATCACGCTTCAGGTGAAATCAAAAGCCTGCAGGAATTTATATCTTACTCAGTCATCGATATTCATTTTAGCTCACAATTAAAAAAGATGTGCTGGAAAAAGTCTTTAAAGCTGTAATCAGCATGATTACCAAAATGACATAGTATTCACAAAATGTGTTGCTGTGAATATGTTGATTTCAGCCTTGTCAGAAAGCAGTCTTGTTGAGTGGAGAAGTGTAATTTAACACAATTCAACAATTATAATGAAACTGCAAAAAGCTAAAACAATTTTAAAAAAATAAAAAAAAGAAGCGATCCCTTAACTTTAAAATTTACAGTGGCTACTTTGTGTAGCGGGACTAATGTCAGGACTGATGTCATCCACATCCATACAAGGAAAATGAGTTACAAAGAAAACCAGGTAGAGTTGCACTGTTTGCGCAGATTGAACATGCAATGATGTCAATGATATTAAGGGGTTTTGTTTGGTTAGTTCAAGTTTGTCATGTGAATCCTTTTCTTATTTCAAAATGTAAACAAATACATAAATGAATGAAATTACTCGGAAAAGACTATTTGTTCTGCATAAATGTTTTTGACTCCATGCAGTGTTAATGTCATTAAAGCAGCACCTTAAAGGTAGACATTGTTTCTGCAGTCCACCCAAGGTTTTCTTCTTAGCTATTGTTTTATAAATGTGTTTTTTTCTCAGCCATTTTTAAAACAGAATGGAGATTTTACACTGTTTTGTGAGATTTTCCACAATGACAAACACAAATATTAGATAGAAATGCTTTGTTTGACTAGTTTGCGGAACATGTGCTGAGCTCTGACAGTGGGACATATGGCTGGTTCAGGAACAGCTGTATCTCCTATCCAGTAGATTTATGATAGACTGAGCATATCACCAGATTGATTCAATAGATGTGCAGTAAAAAGGCTGGATATTGACAACAACCCAGGCCTTTCTTCAGGTAAAGATACAATCAGTCAGAGCTGAGTAGAATACTGAATTACCTTAGCATGTGGCTGCTGAAAGGTGACTCTGGAGCTGTTGATGAGTGATGAATATCTGAACAAGTGGGAGGGGGAGGTGGGGAATCTGTGACTGATGCTGGGTTGGTTATGCAGGACTGCTGAGAAGCAGATGTGAACTGTGTCCTTCAGTGCCTTCATCTGAGAGTCCTGTCGCAAAATAAAGTTACACACATACAAGATATTTGAGTCACAATATTCTTCCTTCATTCTATCCAACCAGAAAAAAAAAGACAGAAAGGTAAAATTCACTCCAAAATTGAAAAATTGTAAGACCTATTTTTTCTCCTTAAAACTTAATAGTAGTTTCCTTGGAGAAAGAAAGTATATCATAAAAAAGATATCACTTCTCATAAATGACTGAAGATAATCTTTGCTGTGAGTAGTTTCATGAAGGGATTATTTTCTTTCCATATCACTGTCCGAAGGAATACATCCATCATCTCAATGAGGAGAAGCTAACTCAATAAAATGTCAACATTAAAGCCTTATTTCCAGTATCTAGCTTTCACCTCTAAGGTTCCAAAAACCCTGCAGGTCACTGATTGGCCAGATTAAATTGTTACTTTGTCATGGAAAATGACCTCTGAAAAGCATCGTCTTCTAAATCCGAGTCAAGGGAGGGTCTGAAGCGGACACACAACTTAACGCTAAGTGTTCCCATCTGTGTGATGATGCATTTAATAGAAACCATCCACAACAACACCTCTAGGTTGGTTCAGTAACCTAACAACTTCTGGAAAGAGATGATATTGTTGAGGGTTTTTTTCTTTCTGTTTTTTACTTCTTCAGCACAATGTTCACCACAAGTCATTTACCAGGGATACCTCCCAAACGTATTTTTGGAGTCCCTCTGAGCATAGAAATCACCCTGAGTAGGATCTTACTCAGAACTCACCAGCATAATACTAAAGTGGGAGTTCTCAAAAGATTTATAAAAAAAGTTTTATGTCAAATCAACAACAATGGGGTGGCATGCGGGCACAGAGGATAGTTTAATTCTTTTCTGTGTAGTTTGTATGTTCTTCCTGCATCTGGTTCTCTGCGGATTCTCCAGCTTCCTTCCACCTCCAAAACTATGCATTTCAGGAGAATAAGTCTACGTCAAATTCAAGGTGTAAATGTGTCCACAAGTGGTTGTTCGTCTTTCATGTAGCACCGCGATGAGCTGGTGTCTTTTCAGGGGTGTGCCCCATCTTTGACCCACATCTAGCTGGGATAGGTTCCAGCAGCCCCTTGACCCATAAGGTGGATAAGCAGCTGCAGACAAGACAATTGTCTCCTATTGTCTAGACAAGACAATTTTCTCATCTCCAAAAAAATTGATGGATGGATGGATGCTACCAATGGATACAGTTTGGTATCCAACACATTCCCAGACCTGAGCACATGACAGACCTGTTGTCTTAATCAATGTTTCCTCCCCAATGCATTTCTAACTCATATAACTTGACTCCAGTGACAGTGTGTCAATAAACTGAAAAAATAGCATTCCTCATAAATTAAACCTGCTGTATTTGCTTACTCTGCCACCTCTGAACATTTTGAAAATACATCCTCAGGAATAAATAAATTGCCCTAAAGGTATTTATTATGTTTTATTCTACTTAACCCCCATTCTCTTATACAGGGATTTATGTGGACTCATATTTGGACATATACTTCATTCACTAAATAATTTAGATGTCATTACTTCAATTACAATAGTGTGGGGTAAAATGGAGAAGAGAAACACATCCTACCTACAACAGCACAATAAAATAAAATGCATTCACCTTATCCAGAGCAGTCTTCTCTAGTTCTTCTTTAGCTACAGTTAACTTGTGCTCCAAGTCCATCAGCTGCTGTCCCTGCAGGAAGACATGACATCTGAATCATTCTTTGTTCCATACCAACAAAACATTTTCCATCTCCATCGTGCCCTCCACTCTCCCCTCCAATCCCCCAACCCACCACCGCTGCCGCCAGCACTATTGATAACAACAGTCAATAGAGCAAAGAATAAAGCCTCCTCTTTATCATTTTGCCGATCTCCATTTTGTTCTGTCTATTTAAAATGCGTATTATGGCACCTCACACATATTCATGCACACCGATTGAGCACTAAGACTCATATTTACATGAATCCTTTGTGTCTTCAAACTGAAGAAGGCCTGGATGTCATAAACCTTGATAATCGTGGATGCATTACATTTAGTAATAAAATTGTTTGGTAAATATTATATCCTTGCTTTTTCATGGAATGTAGACCACAGCAGAATCCAGATAGCATAAGGAAAGGGATTTTCATGAGTTCATTCAAAACGACATTTAAAAAAAAAAACATTCCATGAGAGTGTACCCTGAAACGCTGCTGGATTTTAAACCCTTAGCAGGACAACCCTAACACGTACAAAACAACAACAACTTCCTAGTAAACGAACCAATGTGATTTCACCTGGAGGTTCAACAGAACTCACTCTGAGGAGTCTTTTATTATTGATAGGCTAAATTCATCTGGAAGGGAAAAAAACAACTTCTATTACAATAATTTGCATTCAGCCTGTGGAAAGTTGGCCTTGATGAAGAAGTTTTTCTGAGTGTCTTTTACTAGCCTCTCAAAATGATAAACTGCTTGGCTCACATTTTAAAACACCCAAGGTCGACTAACCTCACAAACAGCATCAACAATCCCCAGAATAAAGAGACAAGGGTGATGAGGTTGATTAATGACTTTTACGGACTTCATAGACTTATGTAGTACCTCAGTGAGTTTTGTGACACAATAGGGACACTTTGCATTTGTGCCAATTTCACCTTCTTTTTATCTTGATTTCTGCAGAGGAAACTACAATTTTGGTGATGAACATTTCTGTCATTTCTTCTGCCTTCTAATTGGAGTGCCTGAATGTTTAAGATCATTTTTTCCTGACAGACGAGTGAAACTCAAGGACGAGGCAACATTCATTGCTGTGGGTCTTCAAAGAAACCAATGACATTGATGTCTCTAAGAAGGTCTATTTTGTGTATTTGAATAGAGTAAAGTCCGTTACTGAACAGTATTAAAAATGTATATCTAATATTTAAATATTTACATTTGTACATACATTTTTTATCAAATGATATTTAATGCAAAAGTAGTCACTGAAGTAGCTATTTTGAAATTGGATAATCAAACAAAAAACAGATTGATTCAAATGTATTTTTTATGGATGATTGCACTGGAATTACTGGCAGCTTATGTTCTAATATAATGCTGTAGTTAGCCAAATAAATCAATTCAGTTTGCTTCAGAGCATCTGTGTGAGAAATAGCCAAAAAATGTTTCAAATGTTCATGTGTTGGATCAAAAAAATAGCCAAAACAGCACCGAGTGCTGATTTTAAGAAAGTCTATGTCTCAATAATAATAAGTCTAAGCTGTGAGAGAGAAATGTGCTCTTTCTTACTGTCTACAAGAGGCTGTGAAGATTGTGTACATTAGTAAGTGCATGCATGTGGCTATGGAGCTTTCCAGTAGAGAACCATTACGTCAATTACATAGAGCATCATCAGCACATAGTCCTCGGAGGTCTGCAGGCACATGGCTGCTGACCCAGAAATGCTTGCTTTGAGGGCGATTGCATTCAAATAAAAAGCTCTATATTTCAACGTTGAGTCCATTAGAAAGATGTGAGGTCAGTAAGGTATTAGCCACTCAGACGAGGTACAGATCCACATCATGCCAAAATATTTCTTTTCTAGTCTTTTCTAAACTGGATGAGAAATGGCTCTGGGGATGCATTTAGAAGTATGGCAGACTGACAATGTTAAGAAGATGTGAAGAAACGAATGAGGCTCCTCAAAATATTGTCTCATAGGAAGACGTGGGATAGGTGCCGTCAGATCCTCTGAAGGATTTAATGTAATGCCTGAGCAAGTGAAGGAGAACATGTCCCTCTATTTAAGTTGTCCTTCAAATCTGTAGACTATTAATGGAAAGCTCTCTACTGAAGAAAATACTCACAATACCTGCCTGTATTCTCGTTTTTCTGTCGCAGTATGTCAAAAACTGCATCCTTTTCTATTTCATATGGTTTTGCAGTTCTTTTTCAGATGATTTCCAAAATTTAATAATTGGGTTTTTAGTTTTCCTGACCTTGTTCTCTCAGGTCTTATCAGGTTATTTTGCTTTTGTTACCTGTGACACTGTGAAATGCAGTTTAATATGGTGTAGCTTTTATAGTCAGTTGAACTGACCCTGAGAAAAGGTGTCCTGATTGGCATCCTGTCTGTGAGGCTGATGATATTTCAGGATCCTGCTTGGCTTTTGATTACAACTTACATAGTCGGAATACTAATGCGAAGTCAGGTAAAAGTCAGAGGACAGAAGAACATGAGGCATTTCCCTCTGACCTTTCCATCTGGACATGACATCTTCAAAAGTCGGAAGGAAAAATTGCATTAGCCCATTAGCCAGATCCCTCTGAAACTATAAATTATTTATATTTTCGGAGGGATATACTCACATCAAATGTTTTTTAACATTGTGTAAAAAAGGTTGTATTGTTTGAGTGACTGAAGCAATTAAGAGACAAGTATTTACAAGCAAGGACACTAAGCAATCCAATAAATGCATCTATCTTCTAAAATATAAGACAGATGGGTGCCCTGAGAATGAGGAATAGGACACCCAGGGACAAAATATTCAAGTGGGGGACTTAGACCATTTAATCCATTTATGTCTTACACAAGTTTAGTACTGAGGGGACCGGAAGATCAAAACATATATTCAACAAATTGCATTGTGGGTCATTGGGGCAAAAAATGTCATCTGACATTTAAACACTTCAAACAAGGCCTTAAAGGTCAAACAATATACCTGTATTTGCCAATAAATATTAATTAAGAACTCAAATCCAAAACATTTGGTTCTTGTAATAGAAAGGGCAGAAGTAGACAAAGCGATATTTCACTGCGCTTGCAGCTGGAGTATGTGTGTCAGTGGGACAAATTTTGGATGCTCGTTGTACCAACTGACTTGCAGCAATACCCAGGTATGACCCAAGTGCAATACTTGGTGTGTATGTGATTTGTATCTGGAAGACTCGCTTGTATGGTCTAATGCATAATTCTGTGTCAAATTCATCAACCACTGTCTGCCCCATTTATGTTCATGCTTCACCTGACTGAGGAAGATGGGATGGATCAGGAAAGGAGGAAACAGAAGACAGTAATATGCAGACTAAGGGATAGGCAATTGACCTTTGGAGGTGGTCCGAAGTGCCTGTTTACCCTTTGTCTGGAGCTACATTATAGCCCCCCCCCCCAACACGCACACACACACACACACACACACACACACACACACACACACACACACACACACACACACACACACACACACACACACACACACACACACACACACACTTTGAACTTACCTTAAAAATTAAATCCTTTTTTCCATATCGCAGTTCTTTCAGTTGAGCCTGGATTTTTTTGGACTGCAAGGGGAAGATAAGGAAATAAGTGTTAGCTTATTCAAATAGCGAAATTGGTTTTAGATCACATTGTGGGATTCTGCCAGCTGCAGCTTTGTGAGTGTTCCCTGGGCAAAGCTCTGGCTTAAAGGAAGGCTCTACTGAGAGAAAGAAAATATCAAATCTACCCTTCACTGAACTGCATAGTCTACACAATGATGCAGTCATGCATTGGCTTCCAGCCCACTGTCTAAACATGAAATGTCCCTCCCACTACTACCTCCATCGCCACACACTCATGGGTTCCTAGGTTACGACAGGCTCTTGTCTGTCATCTGTAAACAGCACACACACAAACAGAGCAGAGTGCACCTTTATTGCTGCCCCCAAACACAATGACCAGCACAGTTTGACATTTCCTCTGCTGCTCCACGTCATCAGGCATGTGGAACATACAGTAGACCCTCTCTGCTATATAGCGTGATATATCATCCTGAAATACTGAAATACACCACACAGGCCACAATTCATGTTCTCTCTGTCTTTACTTAGTCATGCAGAGCTTTTATTTTATTTTGAAGCTATATTAAACATAGACACAGACAAACAAAGACATATATGTAAACATACAAAGTGAGGTGTCGGAAAACAAGTATATAGAAGTACAGTATGTTCTTACTGCTGTCTACTTAGTGCCCAGATATAATAGCATCATTTTTGCCACATTTATATACAGTCCTGGTTAATTTATATATCTGCACTCACCAAAGCCTAAATTTAAAGACCAAGCATAATAAATCTATCCTCCACCCTGTATCACCCAAAGATGTCTTTGTTTCTCTTCCACTTCCATCATCAAAATCATTCCACCGATCCAACCCACACAATAATGCACACATATGCAATATGCAATGGGTTAACTCAGAGACTTTGACCAAAAATCTGTTTTTCTATTTATTTGAATCAGAATTATTTTCATTTAATTTAGATTTTAAAAATATTTATCAGCTCACACTTTGGGTGTTTTTGGGCAGGAGCGGGAATCAAACCACTGATCTTGGAGCATTGGACGACCCACTCTACCGCCCTCTCTACCGCTGTGCCACTGCCACCCCTTTAATGCTTGTCAAGCTTTAAAGTCATAAGTCTACATATAAGACACTATTTACATTTTGAATGTACTTTTTATATAATTGCCTTCTAAGTTCAAGATCAACTAATAATGTAGGATTTATTGACAAGTAAAACTATTACAGTGCATTGACATATTTTGTTGCTATGAATTCTATTTTCCCCTCAAGTCTGGCATTTATTTCATGTATTTATCTTCTTTTTTCTGCCTTGCCTCTGTTTCGTCTTCTCATCTCCAACCTCTTTGTCACAGCTCTATCAGTCTATGTCATTCTTTATACTTATTTGAGACATGCAGTAAAAATGTGACATGAGGACTGACATACACTTTAAATAATTATAGGCCAGTTTCTAATATACCATTCTTATCTAAAGAACTAGAAATGGTAGTATCTCAACAGCTCTTAGATTATTTATTATTAAGCGGTCTTTCCAAACCATTCCAATCAGCTTTTCGGGCCTGCCATTCCACTGAAACAGCACTAACTAAAGTTGTAAATTATCTACTATTAAATATGGACTCTGATGCCATTACTGTTCTCTTACTTTTGGATCTTAGTGCAGCGTTTAACACTATATTTCACTGTATAATCCTTGACCGACTGGAGAGGCAGTTTGGTGTCTGTGAGTTAGCTCTTGCTTGGTTAAAATCTTATCTATCTGATAGGACGCAATGTGTCTCCTACAATAATAAAACTTCCGCTGTCTCCGGTGTCAAATATGGCATACCTCAGGGGTCTATACTTGGTCCTTTGTTATTCTCCCTATATGTTGCACCTCTTGGTCAAATTATACGCAGCTTTGGAATAAGTTTCCATTGCTATACTGATGACACACAACTTTACATGCCCATAAAAGCAGATGATCGATCTGAATTAATGAAACTAGAGGCCTGTCTTTCTGCCTTGAATAGTTGGATGTCCAGTAATTTCAAAACAGAGATGTTAATCATTGGCCCTGCCTGACATAGAAACCAATTTCGACAACTAACAATATCTGTAGATAACTGCTTAATAACCCAAAGTTCAAAGTCAAGAATCTTGGAGTAACGTTAGATTCAACTCTCTCCTTTGCTGTTGCTGTCGTGGTGACCCATGACAGCAAGGTGATAGTCAAGTTTGCTGACGACACCACAGTGGTCGGTCTCATCTCCGGAGGTGACGAGACAGCCTACGGAGAGGAGGTCCGGAAGTTGGTAGCCTGGTGTTCAGAACATAACCTGGCTCTAAACACCAGCAAAACAAAGGAACTCATCATCGACTTCAGGAGGCTCAGCACTGACCCAGCCCCGCTCTACATTGACGGTGAGTGTGTGGAGAGGATCCAAATCTTCCAGTTCCTTGGCGTCCTCATCTCCTCCGATGTCTCCTGGTCAGACAACACCAATGCCATCATCAAGAAGGCACAGCAGCAGCTCCACCTCCTGAGAGTTCTAAAAAAATACAACCTGAGCCCCTCCCTGCTGCTGGCCTTCTACAGCACATCAGTCCAAAACCTGCTGACCTACTGCATCACAGTATGGTACGGCAGCTGCACCATGGCAGACAGAAAGAGGCTCCAGAGAGTCGTGAAGGCGGCTGAGAAGATCATTGGCTTCTCTCTGCCCTCCCTGTCGGAGATCTACTCCTCCCGCTGCCTCAGCAGAGAGATGAACATTGTAAAGGACAAATCCCACCCCGGTTCAGGCCTGTTTGACCTTCTGCCCTCAGGCAGACGATACAGGTCCATCAAATCGAGGACTAACAGGTTCCACAACAGCTTCTTCCCGAAAGCCATCACACATCTAAATTCAAACACCCACTGATATCCCCCCCCCCCCCCAACACACACACACACAAACATACTTTGAAATTCCTTAATTGGGCACATGCAATACGCCGTGCTGGGCATGGCACTTCTTGTGAATTTGATGTATACACCTGTAAACAATCAGAAGCGTAACGACTGTATATACTTGTATTTGTACTTTTGTATCTTTTTGTATTTGTATCTTTTCTACTGTAAATTATTGCAATCAGCTCATTATACCATGTATTGTGACAATAAAAGGCTTTCTATTCTATTCTCTCTATTGACCAGCATATTAAAGAGGTGACAAAGATCGCCTTCTTTCATCTACGTAATATCTCCAAAATTAGGTCCTCTCTATCTATGGCTGATGCAGTAATTCTAATTCATGCCTTTGTGTCCTCTAGACTTGCCTCTTGCAATTTTCTGTTATTGGGGTTGCCTCGGTCTGGTACTAGGGGCCTTCAGATGGTTTAGAATACAGCAGCAAGAATATTAACTAAAACTAAGAAATTTGACCATATCATCCAAGTATTAGCTGCATTACATTGGCTCCCGATTCATGTTAGATCTGATTTTAAGGTACTTTTATTGACGTATAAAAGCATTAATGGGCTTGCTCAAACCTACTTGTCTGATCTGGTTAAACCTTACACTCCGATTAGGGCTCTCCGCTCTCAGAATACAGGTCTCTTGTGTGTTCCCAGGGTTAAAAAGAAGTCAGCTGGCTAGAGGGCCTTCTCCTGTCATGCCCCTTTCCTGTGGAATAATCTCCCTATAGATATTAGAAAGTCTGAATCTGTAGATATCTTTAAATCTAGACTCAAAACGTATCTGTTCTCCCTAACATATAACTAATATAGGGGGGGGGGGGCAGTCTCAATGTTTAGGTTTAGCCTAGTCCTGCTGACGAGCCATAGGATTTCTTAGTTAGGCCCCTGCCTCCCATTAATCCTCTGCCATTCTGGTCCCTCTAGCACCACTCTCACCCCTGTTCTCTCTGTCTCTCTCCCTCCCTCTGCTGTTCTCTCTCTCAGGCCTTTGTGTGGTGGATCATCGGCAATCGGCTACATCTGTCTGCTTCCTTGGCTGGCGATATCAAAAGCTACACAATGGACCTGTTTCACCATTCACTAGGGTAGTATGGTTTCATTTCATTTGGTTCTGCTGAGGTTTTGGGTTTTGGCAGAGTAATCTTACACTGTAACTTTTTTGAGAACAATGACTTAGGCATTATTTGGTCTGTCCTCAGAGTGGTGGATCCTTGGCATGGATCAGCCTGCCTCTGTCATACATTTATTATTGTTATTGTTACTGTCATTGTTATTATTACTGTGTTGTCAATCTGTAAATGCGATATCTATTGCTTCGTCCGTCTACTCCTGGAAGAGGGGTCCCTTCTTTGCAGTCTTCCTGAGGTTTCTCCCTTCCATTTTTTCCCCTGTTAAAAGGGTTTTGGGGGGAGTTGTTCCTTATCCGATGTGAGGGTCGTATTGCTCGCAGTGCACAAAGGTCAGAGGGATATCGTCCATGTGCAGATTGTAAAGCCCTTTGAGACATTTTTTGTGAATCTGGGCTATATAAGAATAAATAAACTTGAAACATGAAACATATTGAGGAACTCATGGCAAGAGTTTATGTTCTTGACAAGGGCCTGTGCCTTTTTTAGTAGTCTCCATCTTGTTATTTCTCTTTCAAGGGTGCCCCATGTCCAGAGATACCAATCTCGGTCATGTGTAACTGGATTTAAAAAATGTCATCCTGGGGCTGCTCATACACGTAGAGCTAACTTAAAATGCTAACTCATCAGATGAGACATGTTCAGAATTTGAGATCTTTCTTTCTTAGTGGCTCTGGTCAGAAAAGTAGATTTAGTGATTTTCTTTCTTTTCTATTTGTTAAGTATGACTTTAAGGTATAACTATTAATCATATCATATCATAAGCCTATATAGTCATAAACTGTGGAGTGTTAATTTATTCGTATAGATATATCTGAGCATTGGTCTACTAAATAATAAACAATATGGCTAAATTGTTATCCCTAGTTCATATCGAGTTGAACAATACAATAACAAAATATTGCAGTTACTGAAAAATGTGTTTTTGGGTCACTGTAGCAGCTCTTCTTTTCTATATATTGGCGTAATGTCCCAGTGTGAGTCAGTCTCCTTGAGAGAATGAGCATATTAATGTCTTTGCGTGTGATATGACACATTTTTTTAGCACTATTTTGCTGTTTCTCACTCTGGTCACCAACACTCTGGAGGGAAATGGCCTTATTAGATGATGATATATTTCAGTAGTTGGCCTTGTTGGTTTTGCATTATTTTATTTTTTTAACTGACTTTAACCTAGTTTTGTGCAAGTGGGGACAGCACAAGACTCACTAAAACAAAATACACAAGTACTTTTTTTTCCTTGTTTACACATCCTGCAGATGTAAAACATCAGTAACAGTAAATACATTATTCTTTCAGCTCCATTTTCATTCTACACAGATTCATAAGAAAACAGTTCTCGCTCTTCAGAGGGTAAATGCTCCACTAGATTAACTGGCTATTCTCTAATTTTGTTGATCCTGACATGAAAAAATCAGCAGAGCTGGCCTGCTGCGTCTCCTTCAACATTTAAACAAACTGTCACATTTCTGCAGCGTGTCTGATTGGCTGAAGCATGCGAGCTGAGGCAAGACCACTGACTGGATGGCAGCCAAAATCTGAATGAAGCATATTTATTACTTCAGTTATTTCACTCAAGGTAATTTGATTTATTCAATACAGAGTTAATGAAGAACAGCGTAATGCATTTGTTTTATTTAAAGGTACTTTCATACGCTGCCAGTGCACATGACTGCACTCGTCAAAAATAAATACAATAGTTTTGTATTGGCTCCCATTTTTCTCAAGTTGAAGTAAAAGATTGAAGACTTGACTCGAGGATTTATTTCTCACAGATATGAAATAAACATTAGTTAAAATCTATGTCAATAAGGACTGATTCTTTAGTGCAATAATAGACATAATTTCCTCCCCATATACTTAACCATGTTGTTGATTATCCCATTTAATGACTACTGGCAGAAAGTTCAATGGTCCAGACCAAACAAACTTGCTCAATGGGTCAAATGTCTTTTGTGTCAGCAGACCATGAAAGAATGGAAATGGTTATGGACAGATCTTTGTAGGATTGGATTGTGGATTATCATAATTCTGAATGAGATGATGGTGGTGAATGAACAAGCGTTAAAGCACGAAGTGTACTCTGATCATCCTCACTGACAAAATGAAAAGCTCCGTCAGTACTGATATTATCAAAGCACTTGCCCATTTGATGCCATGCTGCTTGCATTTTAAATTATAACCTGGAAAATACCCCAAGGTGCCAGAAGTAGTGAAGGTGAATATTTGTCGATTCAAAATAACAAAACCCCATAGAGAATGAAAAATGCAAATATCTCATCAATTCCTATATACATTATATTACAACACAAAGAACCTTTGTTTTCTTTGCTGGTGCAAAGATGCTGTGATCACTGAAGCCACTGATAGCCTCAGAACATTCATGTCTAGAATTTGTAAACAAATGGTCTTTGCTCTTTGAAGAGAAATGCTTGAACAATTGAGGTTAAGTCTTGCTGGCAGATTCACAATTTGTGACAAATTACATACAATGGCTACATAGTTTTTCTTTTTTTCCAGTGTGCATTTATTGAAAACCAATCAATGCTAAGGCCTCCAACAAAATGTATTTCTCTGTGAGTATCAGTGACTGCCTGTAACATTATACATACATCATGAAAGCACTGTGTTTTAGAATTTGCTTAGGTTTCTGCTACAACAATTTTGTGATATAGGTTTAGCATGTAGTAGATGGACCAGCAGCTACAACTCTTCCACACCTGGTATAGTAATATGCTATTTTTGGACTGTACTGTGATCTTGAAAGTAAAATGCTGCACTTCCTTTATGCTTGTTGCTATCATTCATAAATCTAATAAATCCCTGAATTACTCCCTCATCCTTTTGGGACACTTCGATACATCTTAGAAATGACAATAATGTACAAAGCCTTATTTCAAAAAGTACAAAATTTGTGTATCTATCTTTAAAGCAATGCTATTGTAATGCTATTAGACTTTTTGTGGTGGTCTTCAAGACATTAGTGTCATATGGTTCAGTTCCAATGACTTTTTTTTTTTTAGAAATTCATTTGAGTCTATTCACATTCAGGTTATCATCAGTATTTCTCTTTTGGTCTTACAATGACCTGATCATAACAGATGATAGCATGATTAGACTTTGCTGTGGATTCTCACTTGGAAGTTCAACTCTATTCTTCATGATCCATTTGGAAGTCTCCCTATTACACACTCTGGGGTGTTTCTCTGATCTCATCTAGGTCTTTCCATAATGCCCTCTTTATCCATAAAATGCTGGAGTTTTCCTATGCTGCTCCATGGTCTGTCAATGCCTTGGCTGAATTCCCTTCCTTTATGACCTTGTTTGATTTGCAATGAGTTGGCCTCCATTTTCAACTTGGTGATTAATACTGTAATTCAAGTGCCTTATAATTAGGTCAATCCTACAATTCCTCTGCAAGATCTGGTTGTTCCCTCAAAGAGTAATTCACCAAATAGCCTATCAACACCAGAAGCAAACATGCTTGACCTTCAAAGCCCAGACCTCTTCTGGTATCAGCACATTTGAAGGTGATAGCAGTAGATTTTCTGCCATGACGAAAAGAAAACAAGAAGCAGAAATTAATGTAACTGAAATTCACAATATAATAGATGTGTTTTACAATAAATCCACAGGATGACCTCCATGTTGAACTGAACCTATAGGAGCAATCATCCTGATCATGGATTATCAACACTGATACACCACAACTCACTTCAGAGTAAAATATTTCCTGAAGTAATCTTATTAAAGTATTATTAAATCCTCCTAAATCCAGCCTATTACATTTTATCTACATGAGGTTACTTGATGTATCCAGTGTAAAATATATGTAATGGTTGAAATGGGTGTAGAAACATTATTAACTGATTAAATGGCATCTCTAACGTCACTCATCCCTGTCCTTCACTGGACAGTCTTAACCTTGACTTTGGTTTCTTGAGTTGTCAGATGTTTCCTCTGGGGACAACACCATATGAACCAGGAAACTGTGTGTGTGTGTGTGTGTGTGTGTGTGTGTGTGTGTGTGTGCGCGCGCGCATGCGTGTGTGTGTGCGCGCGCGCATGCGTGCGTGTGTGTGTGTGTGTGTGTGTGTGTGTGTGTGTGTGTGTATATATATATATATATATGTTTAGTGTGTGCACAAGCACACACTAAACAATACATTTGTTGTTCCTAATAAAGCTTGACTTGGATAGCATAGGTTCTGGAGTTTACTTGCCATCAGTTGTTTTTGAGAATTACTGTTACTTCTTCAAATGATACAGTACAACTTGGAAGTAAGTTGGCAAGTTGTCAGCTGTCCAGCCACTCAACTGTCAAAGAAGCACTGGGGAAGTGTTGTCAGCATGTAATTTCATTTCAGAAGTTTTCACCACACAACACGGATTAAGAGCGGAAAGCCTGATCCTCCACCTCACATTACAGGCTAAACCAAGCACAAGCCAAAGCAGCTTTCTAAAAACGATTTCCACACAAAATGAACATTTTCCAGTGCACAATGCAGGAATTCTGAGAGCCAGTTTATTCAAAATGACATCGCAAATAACAAATAAAGAAAAGGCATTGTCTTTTCACAAAAAATTCTGCAGTGTCATGTACAACAGAGCAGCTTACAAAGTTAATGTAAAGAAGGTAAAGAGATCTGGTGGATCGATGTAGTAAGAGAAGACGTGAGGCCAGCTGGTGTTAGAAAGGAGGAGCAGAAGATAGGCTGACATGGAAAAGGATGACATGCTGTGGCGACCCCTAACAGGACAAGCCGAAGGAAAGAGAAGAGGCGGAAGAAGACGATATTTGATACATGGATATTTGATGTCTTGGGTTGGTATGATTATGACTCGTAGATCACAATAAAAAATGCAATAGGCCAACAGGAACCATTCACGAGGGGGTTTTAGGGTCTTATATATGGTGTATATTGCATTGAAAAAATTTTTATTTCACTTCAAAGAGACACTGAGTTT
Organism: Antennarius striatus; assembly: GCF_040054535.1. Taxonomy (NCBI): domain Eukaryota; kingdom Metazoa; phylum Chordata; class Actinopteri; order Lophiiformes; family Antennariidae; genus Antennarius; species Antennarius striatus. The sequence continues at coordinate 23,850,912 of NC_090776.1, read as the reverse complement.
GGAAAGCACATTTCTTAAGTTAACAATGAACAAATAACAAAATAATGTCTTTTGCTATGTCTTGCTCTGGTAGCAATCATTCAACTTTAGCATCCTTTCTTTTGAACTCCAATGTGATCGCAGGTTCAGCCGGCAATGTTTCTTCTTTACACATAAATAACTTTCCACAATGGAAGTCGGGCCAGGAGAAAACCTTTGTGTTACTGATTTAGTTCAACTTTCATAGCCTCCCAAGGAAATTGATAGCAATGACCTCAACTGATCCAAAGGTTTCAAAGAAAATCTTGGAAACTATTAACACCCTAAAGACCTTGAGGTCTTTGTATACAACAGTTTTATGGAAGTAATCAGGTGGACTAAGAAGCACTGGACAAGTGCCACTATATTATTACTGAGAGTAAGATATCATCTGCAAGACATTCAGTCATATTTTGACTACCATTTAATTTCCCTGTTCTTTTCCAGTGAAATCCTGCCGTGATGTAGGCTGACAATTTCAGTCAGTTCCTTTTCATAACCACTGTATATTGTCTGAATCTCGACATGCCATATTTGATTGTGCCATCATCACCTCATAGTTTCATTATGTTACACTCTAAAAACTAGTGGAGTTTCAGGGTTGCACAAATGGAGGATTTGTGGAAGGAATAAAACCTGTCATTTCCAACATCAATTTTTGGTATCTCAATAGGAAGACAAGAATAATCACAATGTCAGAGTGCACTTTAGGGTCAATTGAAATCTCTTGATTTACAAACATCAAGCTGTCTTTGTTGACCTGTGAGCAACTATGTATGTGTGGGTGCATGTGTGCGATATATTTTGATTGGCACTACTGAAAGTATACTTTTATTACATTATTTTATATTTCAACATTTAAATTTATCTTAATTCTTCACCTTATGTAACAGGTTCATAACAAGAGATGTACTGTATATTCAAGAATTACTTTTTTGTTTCTCTACTGATTTATTCAGTTTTAGCTGATTTTATTTCACTTACAGAAAAAAGTATACACATAAACAGGTAACTGGGTCATGCAATTGACCATAAAGGCCATCGGCACGGAATGTCAAGAGTCCTGGTACCATCCTGCTTGCTGAAGTTAGCAGAAAGCCTCAATTAAAATTGCTGTGGCTTAGCAGCAACTTCATCTTTTCTAAACTGCCTTTCGACTGTAGCGACCCAATCACCCATCAATAACTGTAATCCCTGAGTATTCTATCTGTTGGTACAGGTGACCCTGATGTGTCCATAAGCAGATGGAGAGGTATACCACTGGATATGTAAACATGTCACACATTGACATGTTCTGGGTTAAACATCTAAATCACCGGGGAGTTCAATTGTCCAGTGGTGTGTGTCTCACTTAAAGCTATAAGAATCATCATATTTTTCATATACTTTAGCTTGAATAAAGGAAAGTACTGGAATCGTCAACTGCATGACTTTTGAACGTATGATTACACAGTACCAGCTGCACTCATTCAGGTATGTCATCAGCATGTCTACCAAAATTGCTGCCTTGAAAGATCCTGTATGGCTAAATTACAGCATGAGCACTGGTCAGCAGGATGGCCAAATCAGAAGTTCACAGCTCAGGTGAATGCTTCACTGAGGGAGTGAACCTGGCAGATACTGCTGAATGTAACAACTGACAGGATGGATGAAGTTAGAAAGAAGAAAAAAGAAGCGAGAGCAAACAGACACACATAAAATGTGGTTACTACTACCTGCGTTACCAGATTGCTCTGTGCGGACATCAAAATGCCTACTATTAGAGCAGTATTGTTGAGTTTCACCCAGCAAGCAAACATGTTTATATGAGCATTGAGATAGTAGAGTATAATTCATTTTTTAGTTTATAAAATCATCTCAGCTATATCTACGTTCTCTATATATTTAAACTGGCTGTTGATAATAACTACTACACTTCTCAGTCTAGTGTTGCAGTTTGTAATGTTATCATTTTTGCTCATAAGACAATACTCTTTCAAGTATTATCATGAATCACACCAACGTCATGAACAGCAAATAATTAATGTGTGATAAAACACAGTCCTTACCTCTTCAGCATAGGCGTCACAAAGTTTATGCCCCGACAGCAGTTTGTTTTTCAAACTCTTGTTCTGAAATAGAGAAAGAAATATGTGAAACTGTTGGTTTCTACTCTATAACCTAGACAGAATGTTCTCAAGCTGCTAAGAAGAAAAAGACAGTCACATCAGTGAGTCTTAGTTTCTCCAGCAGGGCATTTGGCTGTCAAGGAGCTCTGGCAGCAATAGTCTGGTTGCCTCATAATTTCTGATGAGACTGGGGAGCAATCAAGAGTGGCCTGTGTGGTGATCTGAAAATGTGCTCAGGCTCATGGGGCTCTAAAAAGTCAGAAATGCATCTCAGGGCCAGACCCTCTCTGAACTTTAAATGTGACTAGTAAAGCCCTAAAGTCTTTGACTGGTAGCCAGTTGAGAGATGTAAAAGTGACCCACAAAGTATCGCTGTTCACTGCCAGTTGGGAACATTGGTGCAGTTTTAAAAACAATCTGGAGACCTGCGAGGGATTTTTGATTTAGAAAGCAATAGAGCAAGGTCACACATGCAGGGAATTAACAGCAAATATTGGCCTCCTGTTCATTTCAGTTCTATTGCAGTTTAGGGACAAATAAATTTTAATTAATAAATTTGCTTCTGGCTGCAAAGCAAATTTGCATTTTTGCAAAAAGTTCAACGATAACGAACTTTCTCAGCAACTTTGCAACTTAAACCTCCAGCACTCAAGTGTATGTGGATGGAGACTGTGATTGATGATGTGTCTATATGGTAGAATATTGCCTAAGAGATAGCTGACGACAGTCGACAGGCATTTAATTTGAACCAACAACAACCGCATCCACAGAACAAACCAATAGACTAATTCCCATGTGCATCACATTCTTCATTGTCTATATTCAGCATAAGAATAGAATAGAATAAAATAGAATAGAAAGCCTTTATTGTCACTATACATGGTATAATGAGATCTGGGTATATCATTTTGGTATCATTTTATTTTGGTAAATAAATACCATCGCTTAATAGTTAATTTTCATTAGATGATTTAGAAGCACTAACATATTAGAAAAGGTTTACAAATATTTAATCTGAAAGAAGAACTGCTGTAGTCTCACTGCTCACTAATTTACAGATCCCACGAACATCCAGTTCTTCAACATCATCTCTTCCTTTTGCTGTGAATATCTTCATTCCAGAATTAGGCTTGAACTCAAATACAGTACCCATGTTGAAACAAGCATTATATCTATTGTGCAGATCCTGCTTCTGAGAGGTAATTTCACAGTAAACGGTTTCTGTCCACAGGCTTGGTGTTCAAGGCCACGGCACCAAGATTTCAATTTCTGTCCAAAGTGAGCCTGAGTAAAATGCACCACATATGTATTTAAAAGGAAGTCAGCAAGTGACAGAGGCAAAGATTGTACAGACACAACCTGAGGGTAAGTGCAACACTTTTAAAGGGAATGGATTCCCAGTTATAATTGGCAATGACGTTTCAGTGAGATAGATCTACAAACAAGGTATTACTTAACCCAAAGGACCCATTCAGATCCCAAGATGAGCCGATAAAACAAGACAATCAACCATGACAAAAGCTTTACTAAGCCTTGAAAGAACTAAAACGGTATACTCGACAACATCAGAGTTAAGAGAAGATTTTTTGTGGTGCTTATTCTAGACTCTGATTCAAATGTAGATTGGCTGTTGCACTTTATTGTCATATTTGAAAGGAGTGAAACTGTTGCATTACGCAGTGTAAAGAACAATGCCACACACTATACAATGTAAAAAAGGCAATGTGTGTGACAACATTTTCTTTTATCCAAAGAAATAAATGTAATTAGATGCAATTTCATCATAGTAGCCAGTAGAGATTTATTAACCTCTGTCAATGACACAACAACACTTTTAAAATTCTTAATTGCTTTATCAGTGAACTAATTATCTTTTACAGAGAATGCCATCCAGCAGAATTGAAGTAGGACCAACAAATATTCAGCAGTTTCAATTTTAAGCAGCCATACTTGAAACCAGTGCCCTGCGGGAGTTGTCAAGTCACTGCTTTCATACAGCATACACACACAATGTTAGGCTACATGTATGAGATGTAGAAAGAACTTGATGATGGCTTTAGGGTGGTTCACAGTCTGCTAGTGCTGCTGCGTTTCTGACATTTACCAGCTCAGCAATTCCCTCAATCGACACTGAATGAACCACAAAACCTCATGAGAATATTTTCTATCTTGACAATGCATGGGACAATCCATATAGAAGATGATGGGTAGGCTCAGGCAATAAATACTGTATCACTATGCCACGGTATGACATGATGAAACAAGTGTGAGGTGGACAGGCTGCAATGTCAGTCAGTCATTTTCATATTACCACCGCTACATCTGTCGCAGCAGGTCACGGGGAGCTGGAGCCTATCCCAGTGGCATAGGGCGTGAGGTGGGGGACACTCCGGGCACTACGCCAGTGTACCGCGGAGCCACACACAAAGACGTACAACCACTCACTCACACACTCACTCCTACGGGCAATTTGGGACCGGCCAATCAAGTGGAAGTGCATGCTTTTGGAGGTGGGAGGGAGCCGGAGAACCCGGAGAGAACCCACGCAGACACGGGGAGAGCGCGCAAACTCCACACAGAGCAGAACTCGAACCCGGGTCCGCCGTGTTGTGAGGCGACAGCGCTAACCACTGCGCCACCATACTGCCCCAGGCTGCAATGTAATATAATATAAATATAAATCTCAAACGAAATGAGCTGTTACACACACTTGATATAAGAGAGTTCAATACATTTAAAATTTGGAAGGAGACATATTTTTAACTCTCAGACAACACATGTCCTTTCTATCATCCCAAGAAAAGCAAACCAGAACAACACTGACTGGAAAATAACAAGAACCTGGGAATTCTTTCCTTCTTCTGTTGTACAATAACAGAGTATTATTTATGACCCAAGTTTCATGGTCTGGCCTTATGTCCAACTCCTCAAAATAATTCCGCTTAAAGATATTTTGTCTCTGATGCAAATCGATAACTACTTTTTCATCCTCACATGCCAGCCATAGTGGCAAATGTTTTTCAAATATAATCTTGTCATAATAAATTAAAGTGTATGCATGGCATTATGTTATATTGGTTTTATATTATATATGCTAGATATGCTGCTTACTATGTAAGCTAAGTTGGTTTTATTATTTATTTTTTTTACAACAATAAAAACTACATTCAAAAAATGCGACAATTTCTCACCTACTGTGCTTTCTGTATTTTGTTTTTCCTTTATCACTCAGTCTGCACTTTCATACACACCTGTACACTATACTACCCATAATACAAAGGTTTACGGCACATGGACATGGAGCAGTGGGACTGACTGAGTTGAGATGGCAGTTGCTGAGCAACAATTCCTCACAGATTCACTCTCCTCACCACTACAGAAGGAACATTTGGGGACATCCAAAACTGGCAGCTGTCAAGACATAGTTTAGTATCAGAATTTTCTGAGTGCAAAAATGAAATCCACGTGAGCTTAAATGTCACAGTGCATATTCAGAGTATGATACACTGAGTCAGACATGCTGCACATGTTATGCCTGTCACACTTGGGTCAAGAAAAATGTTTTATATCTACATGTTGCTCTTTTTTTTTTTTTTTTAATTGCAACAGTGCACGTTTCATGGTACAACAAAATTGTAGGATAATCACTAGCCATCTAAAAGGCACTCAGAAATATCTGATTCAACTCACCAGAGTTATTTTCACACATTATAAAGTGCTGATGTGCTGACAGCCCTCAAGTGTCGATGTTTACTGTCCATCTAGGTCAACTTTCACACTTCTAAACATGTGCAGTGTTAGATCTTTTTGGTCAGAATTTGAGGTGCCAGAAACCAGCTCCTGTGCTAAGAAACAATTAGGTTTAGCTATGTTCTTGTCTAATTTAGTGTTTCCCATGTTAACACCCCAGGTATGGAATTTTAAATCAATCTCCATTATCAAGCCAATGATACCCTTTCCCTGCAGCTACAGGAAAGAAACCATCAAAAGCCCAATGGAGTTAGAAATTATATTTTTATTTCGCAAGTCATGCTTGCTAATACATGTACGTTGCCCAACGCTGCTCACAAATGGAGCAACAGAGAGGCCGTTGTCACAACGTATTTTATCCTAAAAGGTCAATAAGCTTCACTGTAATAAAAACAACAAGATTGTTCCATCACTACTTTAACAAGGCACATGTCTCAGTTGAGAAAATAAAACTTCATTGTTCATGTCAATTTAAGGCCACAGTAAACTGTGTGGAGTAACCTAAGTTTATCATGAACCTCAATAAAAGCAACATAAAATGTTTTCCTTTTAAATGCTAGCCTCATTAAAGTGAGTAAAAGCAAGTTTAGATCATACAAACGCATGTTGATTATGAAGCTGTATGTACTGGGAGATGGGACCACAGTTGGCACCTGTTTCGAGATCAATTTTTTTCAGGAGTGTGTAACTATCACAATTAACCTATCACATCAAACAACCCTAAGGCTGCCACATGGTGGGTTTTTTTTGTTTATTTGTTTTTTTAAGGAACCACTTCAAATCCATATTTATTCACTGGAGCAGTACTTGGAGTGATGTTTGGTGATAAGCTTGAAAAGTAAAGCAATGCTCTTGTTTTCTAGACATCATTATAAATGGACTGCAAATGTCTCTAAAGGTCAATCACTGCAGCCACAAATGGAATAATAGTGAATTATTTTGTCGTTAAGTCAACAACAATTGCCATGATTATGAGATGGAAAATATTAAAATTCAAGTGTTAGAATTAATTTATCTACTAAAGCCTTGTAAGCACCAGTTTTTCAAAGTCTGGGAATAAAAACTCATTTATTAAGATCAGAATTCATGTGATCTGAGGAAAGCTGCCAACTGGATAGTGCATGTGAACTGACCCATAACACTGCTTATTACAGTAATTACAGGGATTTATATAAAAAAATGCTGAACATGTCCACTCAGTAAGGTTTGACATGATATTTGTTAAACAGACATCAAAAAAAAAAAAATCTGTTGATCAAGTAGACTTGGGCATTATAAAAGTCAAGTCAATTTGGCTATAAAAATCCTGATTGCAATATTTTATGAGAAATATCAGTGACAATCTTCCCCCCTATGTACATTAACCTGTCATTTTCATTTATTTGGTTTGTTTTCCCATTAAACAAACTGTTGCCTGATTATTTCATGTTCACCTGATATCCCCTGAATATTGGCCATCCTTATAATATAAGAAAAAAGGGTTTAAATAATAAAATAAAAACATGTTCTTTGTTCTGCTTATTTGACAGCTTGAGATATATATTAATGAGCAGATTTTTTGGCATAACTTCATCAATTACAATATGTCAAACAGTCCGACAGGCTTGTCAGCCACCTCAAACCAAGTACAAAAAGAAATTTCACATTGCAAGTGAGGCAGCACTTGCACAAGTTCTATAGTTGTGTAACTGTCAAACACATCTAATATAATTTACTGGTATTAGAAAAGCAAGTGTTCACTGTGGACAAGCTATCAAATATGACATCAGCCCAGGCATCTGAGGCAGACTGATTTTATCCCATCTAGGCAGCTTCTTAAGGATTCTTTGGGCCAAAGGCTGGGTTTCATAAAAATGAAAGGAATACTCTGTCATGCTCCTCTGACATGTATACATGTTGTAAAGGGTCATGGAGGACTAGTCATCAAGAGTTTACCGTGTGTCCTCTCAAACTGATCCTTTAGTAAGATATGGAATCTCTGATGTTCTCTTTAGACAAAGCCACTTCTATCATGGCATCATTTCGGACTATGCGCTATGCAACAATACTAAGGACACAGCACAGTCCAAGTGTTACAGATAGTGTGCTGTATATGTAAAGAATATACTTTCATCAATCAATGCATTCATGGGAACACTGTGCTTGAGCTTATTGTCCCCAGCCATGAGCTCATGCACAAGGGTTTTTTTTGAGGTACTTGGAAAGAAACAGTATGATTTATCAACTTTGAACCTGGTCTTAAGTCAATGGGCATCATGTGCAACTTCCTACTCTAATTCAAACATGTAAACATTCACACACTCGTGATAAATCAATCAGCTCTGACGTAATCTGAATCTGCATATACAGTTTTCCTCCACCTGCCACCCACCTGATCAAATTGCTAATCTCCTTTGGAGACCCTGACAGGTACATTTCACTGCACCTTGACCAGTGCCTCTGGATTTACCAAGAGAATGACTGGTTTACTCCAAACATTTGAACAATTTAAATAACTAATGAAGTTAAGTTTGTGTCCCATGTGTGTAAAATGTATATACAGTAGAGACCTAGTGCTTCTCCTGAGGCATTAGGATAGGACACCTAATTAACAGTGTTCTCATTAATAATACATAATTTGAGCTGCTGAATTCCATCTGCTTAACATGAATGATAGTCCTCCTGATTTGGCAAGCCAGTTCTGTATTGACATTTCTAGATATATTACACTTTACTTTTTTACATGTATGGAAAAGATCATGGGTAGAAATAGGGGCAGAGAGTCACAAATCAAGGAGCTAATTCCTATCCCCAAGGGTAAGTGGGAATATTTATGTATAGTATAGCAATTTGACAGGCGTAGGTACATCTGGCTCTTAAAGGGAAAGGAAGATAACACTGAATGATTGGTTCATGTTGCATCCAAAACAATCGTATGACTAATTGAGAGACTGAACACAAATCCCTTTGCATCTGGCACCTTACTTTGCATAAAAATTGAACACCTTCTACCTCATGACAGTCCCTGCATGCCTGAACCATAAACCTCAGACCATTCCTTAGATCATTTAAATACAGCCTTTGGAGAATGTGAGACCTGTCAAGAAACCATAAAATTGAGTGTTTGCAGAAGACATTGTTTAGAGTTCTGAAATCATAATTGCAATTTCTTACTATTAAAGGCTACACTGCACTCATGCTACTATTAGTGCTACTATTTCCATGCTGACTATAGCAGACAGTTCACAAGGACGAGCTTTAAGGCCTTGTTCAGACTAGCCCCCTATATCCGATTTTTAGCCCATCCAGATTGATGTTGCATAACTTGTGTGTAGTCTGAACAGTCTCAATCAGATTTTTGCAGGACTGATTGAAACCACATTTGGGAGGTAGTTTCGTGTCAAATAGGGACAGAGGCGTCTGCAGTCTGAACAGCTCCCAACACCCTAATCAGATATGGCGGACAGGGACGTCATATTTGCGACATGAGAGCAAGGCGCCAGAAGGAAGAGCGTCGCGCTTTACGGAGTGGTAAAACACGGAAGAAGGAATTGAGGATGTCTGGTGTGTGTGAGTTTTCTCCACCTCTACCAGACAGTGATATCGCCAATACGCCAAGGTAACAAAACTTCATGTTTGTCGTTATTGTTGGTGTTGCCGGCGTTGCAATTATATGACCTCACACATTACGCGCACTGAATGACGACTCTGCCGCAATGTTGTTGCTATGGCAACCTGTCAAATCGGCCAATAATGTGGCCCAGTCTGAACAGAGCAAAATCACATTTGGACACTTGCTAAAAACAGTGTGAACAGCCATCCCTAAAAATCAGATATGGAAGGAAAACTGATATGCCTGCAGACTGAACAGGGCCTAAGTCTGTCCCACATAAGTTCGCACCTACAACTCCCATTGTAGAGAAGTTTTATTGGCAAATATTGTAATGACAATCAATAACACAATAAAGCTGCCCTTTTTCAAATCTAATAGACCAATAAATGATAAAGGGCAATACTTTTTGGCTAAGGGTTAGAATTAGGGTTTTTCTTTTTGACCATGCCAATAACACAATGACCAGCCAAATATTCATTCATTCATTCATTTTCTGCCGCTTTATCCGCCGTAGTGGGTCACGGGGAGCTGGACCCTTCTCAGCTGGCATAGGGCGTGAGGCGGGGGACACTCCGGGCACGACGCCAGTGCAACGTGGCCAGCCAAATATGTAATAGCTTATTGTGTTTTCAGCCAAAAATTATTACGTTATTGCTTCAGGACTTGTATTACATTATTGGCTGTTAACACAGTACTTCAGACTTGTGATTGACTTGTACATAATTATATGGGAAAATGTTAACAATTGCTGGATCCGGAACACTTGTACGAATTTCCAGCAATAACTGGTCTGGCGTGCTGTTTTCTTTTTTAACACATGTGTTACATGCACAAATTCTGAGGGCTTTCTTACAATCATGCTACCTGTGTTTTTTTTCTGAAATTATTGTTGGCGGCAAAATTATACATAGTTATATAGGTTATAGTTGACTGAATGTAAAGCTAAATGGCTACAACCATTCATGCACACACTGTAACCTACAGTAAATTTAGATGGAACAATTCACCTAAATTGCATATTGCACAGACACAGGAAGTATATTCAAACTCCACTCAGAATGGAATCCAACTCTAAACCTTCACCTGTGAGGTAACAGTGCTGCCCATTGTGCCAAAATACTGTCAAAAAAATCACCTAGTCACCTGAATTTATATGAGGGGTATGTATTATTATTTATGAGCACTTTGACTTCAAAATGGTACTGCCTTCCATTTCATTTCCAATTACATGACATGATAATATAGAATTTTTGCTTTATTTGGTATTGCATCTGAATACTTACTCCACAAGAGTCGAACAGTGAACACAAGTATTTGTTTACTCTGTTCACCACCTAATTTGACTGGAGAGCATCTATAAGCTGTGGGTTATTTTTTGCTATTATTCATTAATTTTAACTTGTGACTGTGACTTAATTCTTCATCAAACAGCTGTGGAATAGTCTATATAAGAGGAAAAGATACACCTCTGTGTCTCTCGTGTAAAGTGAGGATACCTGTCTTTTCGTAGAACATTTGAAATAGTCAATGCAAAGTAACTTGAATATTTGTCAGCATAATGACATGGCTGCTGTCAGTCTCTGCACAAACACAACCCGCTGAGTAGAAATAATGTCTGGTTATTAAATTCATTTTCATTCCTTGTATTTATTCACACTTAATCAAAAATGACAGAACAATCTGTTAAATCAGATGATAAAGATAACAGTGAAGCTTCCAATTCTGAGAAGGAGTTATCTGACAGATTAGAAATATTGCTATTGTAAATGAAGGAAGAATGTGTCGACTAACTGGAACTATTTCAAACCTGATCAATCAAAAATTTATATCCAAGTCTAAAACATTGATATCTGCTTTCAGAGTTGAAGCGCTAAAGTGGGGAAAAAAGACCTTTTCTACTTTTAAATGAAGATAATTATTCTGTACTTTATTCTCATTATTTTCATAATTAATGTCAAGTCACCCACAACTACCAAAAATCGAATTTCACTGTTCAAAGTTTTACTTTTTAGAGTTAAATTTAATTAAAAAATATGAAAATGAGTTCATGAAGTTGATAATCACTAACAAAAGGAGGCCTTGGTCGTGCAATTCATTGATTTTTTCCAGCAGTGAACAGTAAAATCAAAACTACAAAATGCTGAGTAAACCTGGTTAATTAAAGCTTACTGGCAAGAATGTCCTGCCCTATCAGATATCAACGGTATAAAACTATAAAATGCACAATATCTCCACTGTCAAAGCTGAATGTCTCTGAATGTTTAGGTGATATGATTGAATGCTTTACCCAAAAACATTGCCAGTGGTAATCACCATTGGGAGCCATCTGTGATGGCTGATTTATTGGTTTAACATCCTTATTATATTGTTTTTATTATTAAATATACTCATTAATTATGCTCATTGGATTTCACAGTAATCTGGTGGTGTAATATGGCAAGCTGCTAGTGTGATCATTTGTATTCATTAAAAGAAAGGTTGATGGTATCTCACTGGACCAAGAACAGCAACATCTGGCAGCATGACATGAAACTTTTATCAGGGTATTAAATGGTGCATATTGTACAGTAAGGCGGTATAACACTTTCTAACCATGAATAACAGCCTAATGTATTTGCTAATGAGAACGTCACAGAACATCACAAGGAAAGTAAACTTATTTCCAAGTCCCTTGACTTTTTATGCCAGACGATATGACAGAATTGTCTGTGGTTTCACTCATTTTGTTAGCTGTATTACTTTTGCAAATATTTTGGTGTAAACCATAAATTATACCAAAATATTTCCAAAAATAATACAGCTAATTACATCAGTTTGCTGGGGTGCTTTGAAGTATAGAGCTTTAAGAATTGTTGTAGCTTAAAGCAACACTATCAGCAATATTACTTTGCAACTATAGCTTTAAAGCTATTAACTACTTTATACTGGAATAAAAACACAATGTAGACATCAAAGTAATTGTAAGGCCAGTAAAGTTCAGGGAGGATGACTAAACTTTTGCACTTAGGCAATGTAATATTTCTGATATTACATGGCGGCATGGTGGCACAGTGGGTAGTGTTAAGAACGTAGCGCAGGGAGGCAGGACTCAAGTGCACAACACTGAGCGGTAAAATTACAAAACAAGGTTTATTCCAGGCAAGGTTCGGTACACCGGTAAAGCAGTCAATCCAGGCAGAGGTATCCAAGGCAGGAGGTGAAAAGGCAAGGTCACAAAATGAGCAAGGTTCAAACACAAAAAAGGTATGACTAGAACAATGATAAAGACTGGGACGTGAGCTATGAACTACGAACTGGCGACGAGACAAGACACAAAGGGGGAATATATGCAGGACTGATGTGGGTGATAGGAGACAGGTGCGGGAAACACAATCAGGGATCAGGTGCACGCAGAAAGGGAGGGGGTAGGGCAGTCAGGAACCTGGGACAGAGACAGGGGTAAGTGATGACAAAATAAAACAGGAAGACAAGACATGAAATATAGGGAAGCAAATAAAACACTAAATAAACAGGATCATGACAAGTAGGGCTGTTGACGCAGAGAAAATCGGTTTCGGGTTTGCGTCTTTGTGCATAGTTTGCATATATATATATATATATATATATATATATTAGCCTTAGCCTTGTCGTTCTCAACCACCTTCGGTGGTATTGGGATTTGGGTACTTCTAGTCCATACTGGGTACAGATGTTCCTGTACACTATCACAGCTACTTGGTTGTGCCTTTCCATGTATGCTGAGCTGGCGAGCATCTTACACCCTGCTACCACATGCTGGACTGACTCTGGGGCTTTTTTACATAGCCTGCACCTTGAGTCAGATCTACTGTGGTAGATATTGGCCTCTATTGCTCTTGTACTTAGGGCCTGTTCTTGTGCTGCCATGATCAGTGCCTCTGCGCTGTCTGTCAGTCCAGCTTTATTCAGCCTTTGGTAGGTCTTCTTGATATCAGCCACTTCCTCTATCTGACGGTGGTACATGCCGTGTAGGGGCTTGTCCCTCCATGTTGTCTCCTCCTCCTCCTCTTCCTCCTCAGGTTTCTGCTGTCTAAGGCGTTCACTGAGCAGTTCATCTATTGGGGCCATCTTCCTGATGTAGTCTTGGATTTTTGATGTCTCATCCTGGACTGTGGCCCTGACGCTCACTAGGCCTCGGCCTCCCTCTTTCCGCTTAGTGTACAGCCTCAGGATGCTGGACTTGGGGTGAAACCCTCCATGCATGGTGAGGAGCTTTCTCGTCTTGATGTCTGTGGCTTCTATCTCCTCCTTTGGCCAGCTTATGATCCCAGCGGGGTGTCTGATGACAGGCAGTGCATACATGTTGATGGCTCGGACCTTGTTCTTGCCATTCAGCTGACTTGTCAGGACTTACTCTCTGGAGGTATTTGGATGTGGATGACTTCCTTGTGGCCTTCTCATGGTTGTCATTAGCCTGTGGGATTCCAAGGTATTTGTAGCTGTCCTTGATGTCTTCTTTCCTGCCCCCTGGTAGGTCAACCCCTTCAGTTCTGATCATCTTGCCTCTTCTTGATACCATCCGGCCACATTTGTCTAATCTGAATGACATCCCTATGTCGTCGCTGTAGATCCTGGTGGTGTGGATCAGTGAGTCAATTTTTTCGCTCATTCCTGGCATACAGCTTGATGTCATCCATGTAGAGGAGATAGCTGATTGTTGGCCCACTTCGGAATCGGTATCCGTAGCCACTCTTTGTGATGATGTGACTGAGGGGGTTCAGGCCTATGCAGAACAGCAGTGGTGATAGTGCATCCCCTTGGTATATGCCGCACTTGATGTTAACTTGGGCAATTGGCTTGGAGTTAGTCTCCAGGGTTGTCTTCCACTTCCCCATTGAGTTCTTGATGAAGGCTCTTAGTGTCCTGTTGATCTTATACAGTGACGGACATTCCAGTATACACGTGTGTGGCATTGAATCGTTGGCTTTCTGGTAATCTATCCAGGTGGTGCACAAGTTGGTCTGCCTATTCTTACAGTCTCTGTGTACTGCTCTGTCCACCAGTAGCTGGTGCTTGGCTCCCCTGGTGTTACTACCAACTCCTTTCTGTGCCCCGCTGATTTATTGATCCATGTGCCTACTCATCTTAGCCGCCATGATGCCTGACAGGAGCTTCCATGTTGTATTGAGACAGCTTATTGGCCGGTAGTTGGATCGGGTAGATTCCTTCTGTGGGTCTTTCATGATCAGGACTGTCCTGCCTTCAGTCAACCATTCTGGGTGTGTCCCATCCCTTAGCAGCTGGTTCATCTGTGCTGCTAGACGCTCATGGAATGCTGTCAGCTTCTTTAGCCAGTATGTATGGATCATATCGGGGCCCGGTGCTGACCAACTCTTCATCTTTGACACGTTTTCTTGGATGTCTGCCATTGAGATGGTTACTAGTTCTTGTTCTGGGAGGCAGCTGTGGTCAATCCTCAGGTCCACTAGCCACTGGGCATCGGTGTTGTGTGATGCTTCTCTTTCCCATATGCCCTTCCAGTATTTCTCCACCTCAGCTCTTGGTGGGTCTGGCTGGATGCTATTTCCCTGCCACTGAGAGTACACCCTTGTTGGTTGAGTGGAGAAGGTCTTGTTTATTCTCCTGGCCTCAATCTCCGTGATGTATCTCTTCAGTCGGGTAGCCAGACCCGTTAGTCTCTGTTTGGCAGTTTTGAGTGCTTCAGGCATGGAGAGCTTGCTGTATTTCCTAGGTACCCCTTTATTTAACATGTTCCCCTTCTGTAGCTCGGCTAGCTGGCTGACTTCTCTCCTTGTCGCCTTTATCTTGGCCTCTAACCGTCTCTTCCATGGAGGGTATTGTTTGTTATGCCCTGTGTTGATCTTATATCCCAGCATCTCAAGGATTACTGTTGCTGTACTGTGGATCAGCTTGTTGGTCTCAGTTATGTTCCCTGTGGGGATGGTTCTTATTGCAGCATTCACATCTTCTAGCAGATTTTCTGAAGGTACTTGACAACTTAGCTTCGGTATTTTTCGGAGGCGCCAGGTTTCCATTTGGGTCACGCTCTTCCATCTCAGGTCAGCAGCTCTTATATTGAAGCTGTGTATGTCTCTTGGGGCTTGGTACCCAATCTTGGATTGTGGGGCTGGTGATATCCCCCCGCTGACCTGGCGTCCTGGCTCCCCCTTGCCATAGCATTGTTGTAGTATTTCATCGGTCTCTAGATGTGACAGCAGTTTTCGGTTACGGATGTTGGAACACTGGGCTAACAGCTGTTTCTTTGTTAGCCTTGATTGTGGGTTTCGAAGCATCCATTGGTCCCACATCTGCCCCATATATCCCCTCTTTCTGGGATTACTCGTGTAGTAGCATTCCAACAACTCCGTATTCTCCACCCTTGTCCATGTGTGTCTTGGTGTATATATACATACATATATATATATATATATATATATATATATATATATATATATATATATATCACCTTGCTGTTGTCATTCTAGATTCTCTTTCCCTCTAGTTCATTCTTCTTGCTGCTCTGCACGCCCTCCACAACCCCATTGCTGTACAGCCTTCAAAGTTTCATTTCTGTCATTATTATTCAGGCTCTACAGAGTCATCAGCCACCATCACCAGTGCCAGTGGATGCAGTGAATGAGCCCAAATATACTGTATGAATAAGAGTCTAAACATCATAGATGGTGTAGAAACCATGTTCTGGCAATAAAATTATAAGGTATTGTCCAATCTAACACTGACTATAGGAGGAATGAAAATGAATAGTTAGAAAGAAGTGTTAATATCCCTGTTCTGAAGAGTCATCTGGGTGTGTCGAAAAAATATGAAGTCATTTCACCTCTCATGAAGGTTGGAGTAAACTAACATCCAAATGACTCTGAAGTGACTCTAACCTCCTTGGGGTGGGGGCTAAGAGCCCGTAGGTGAAACCTATATGACTGGATTTCAGCACCTCTCATTATGACTTAACTAAGGTAAATATCTGAAACTCTCAACCAGCCATTCAGAACTAAACAAACCTCCTGGTTGAGATGGGAGATGACTTCAAGCTCTTCTTACAAGTCTAGGTGATTTTATTCAAAAATCATATAATATATTTAGTTCTACCATGACCTACATGACTGAGAATAACCATCGGCAATATCTTTGTTAGTCACTAAAAGAACGTCTTTCATGTCTCATCATTTTTACATTGTTCTTTTATGATTAAGATTATTACTGTATATGACCACAGCTGACATCAGTATTGGTGTTTAAGTCCATATATTGTTAATGTGGATAATCAAGTGTCTATTGCTATTAAAATAATGTGTTTGGGAAATATGTTGTCTATTTCTAAGTTTCATGTCAAATTGCTCTCAGTCATGTAGCTAGACAGGCCTCCTGAGTTTTGTGAAATGCTACCAAAGCTAATTAACAGGTTTCATGGAGCTTAATAACTGTCAAACTGCAGAGGAACAAAGCATGGAAAAACCAAGAAGGCTCATTCTCACAGGTCATATAATTAGATGACTTCTGTCTCCAGGGATATTTTTCAGGTAATTTCCTTTATACATTCTGGACATGGTGGATTCAAGGAGGATTACATAAATCCTGGTTGAGAGGAGCATGGCTAATATTTCATCATCTACATCTCCCCAGAATTATAATTTGGTCTGATTTCAGCCCGAATACACTTGTAATTGCAAACAGAACACTGCAACATGTCATCTACTAGCTTCATCAATATATTTCACAATATTTGTAAACAGTCACATTGAACTTAAATTTTATTTTCAATCAGAGTAAATTTTAATTGAACTTAATTTCCCACTTGCAGTAATCCTTGAGTTACTCACTGATGGATTTTTCTTCAGGTCAATATTCATCCCACATGTTAAAGATACTGTGTAATTACAATAGTCACACAGTGTTGAAAAAGAAGAACTTGTCAGAAGTACTGTAATACTACCCCCTAAACTGAATGATGTTTGATTTTTTTTTTTTTTACTCATTTGTAAAGAAGTTGTATGGAAAATTTTTAATTAAATTAATTCTTGAGGCTTCATTTTAACTGCCTCCTTGAAAAAAATTTTTTTATATATATATGTGTGTGTGTGTGTGTGTGTGTGTGTGTGTGTGTGTGTGTGTGTGTGTGTGTGTGTGTGTGTGTGTGTGTGTGTGTGTGTGTGTGTGTGTGTGTGTGTGTGTGTGTGAGTGTGTGAACAGTCAAATTGAACTTAAATTTTATTTTCACTCAAAATAAATTTTAATTGAACTGAATTTCCCACTTGCAGTAATCCTTTAGTTACTCACTGATATTAATGGATTTTTCTTCAGGTCAATATTCATATATATATATATATATATATATATATATATATATATATATATATATATATATATATATATATATGTATATATATATATATATATGTGTGTGTGTGTGTGTATATGTATGTGTATATATATATATATATATATATATATATATATATATATATATATGTGTGTGTGTGTGTGTGTGTGTGTGTGTGTGTATATAATATAACCTCCTGCAACAATAAAGCAAGGGATTAAAAAAAATAATCTATGGAAATTTCAAAGAAACACCAGTAGTTAAAGCTATCATAATCATGAAGAGTTTTTGTAAAATTAAGATCATCTACTTCATACTGTCATGAGTGAAACAAAAAAAAGTCACTTGTCTTGAAGCAAAAGGTCAGAAATCAATATGTATGGTACACTGTGGAGAATAAAGCACTCTTTTTATATGACTGCATTGACACCAGCTCTTAAACATGTGGCCTGTCTTTTCACTGCTTCAACAAGTTTCTATCATTTAAGTTCAGCACCAGTATCCATGGCACCACACAGAATAAAAATTTCATATCAACTGCAGAACAATGTGGTAAGTGACATAAATTTAATTCCCCTTCTAGGAGAGATTCTACGGCTAATGCATAAATGTAGGAGTTGTCAGCGGGTACTTGAGTTACCCATACAGACATCCCACACATTGCAAATGAGGATGTATAATTTTTCTCCTCAAGTTGACACATAGTTGAGAGGGAAACATCTCTTTGATGGCAGGTGTAACTTGCCATCATTGTAACCGTAGAGTTGCCTGAAGGCCAGTAAAATGCAACATAACTCTGGATCATTAGAAGTGGCTTTCAATCAGAAATCTAAATGTGGAAATAAAAGTACCTGATTATAAATCTGAGCAAGCACTAAATCAGGAATTTTCAGGTCCAAAGATCTACAGGCTTTAAGGTTGACATTAAAATAAAGTAAATACAATTGAAATGCATGATTCTGTAGATGTGAAAAGTATATATATTGTGTGTTTGTTCCCTGCTCAGATATTTGCAGACATGTGGATAAGAGAAGAACAAAACGCTGCAGATGATGCACCAACAGGAAAGCCACATGAAGTCTGACATCAGAACAAACAATTCGCTTTTGCTTTGTTACTTTGTCATGACCTGTGAAATCTTCATCTATCTGGTGTTAATGTTACGCTGCTCAGCATGGGTTGTGGCAGAAAGGGGAACTACAGTGGTCGAATATGGCGCCGCACGTTGGTTTGTAACTATCAACATTTGCAAGTCAGATGTTCGTATCATGAGGACTACCTGTCAGTAACATATTTTTGGAAAAGCAAGGAAGTAGTTCACTTTTAAAGGCAATGATGTCAAACAGGTTATTGCTGTGAATGTATGACAGTATGAGAGGTAGAGAATATTTCATATTCAAACTTACTGGTTAAACTACCTCTAAAATGTTTGCGTAGGTCAAGATGACCTTGAAATTATACCATTTATTTTAAGATTCCACTTTTGTTGTTCTTGTTACAGTTTAAATGACTTAAAACATCAAGATGAAACTTACATGATGTCAGTAGAAATACTCATCTGTTTTGATATCACATCTTTTTAATGTTTAAATTTCTTCACTTATGAATGTCATAAACAATTAACTTCAAGGCATGAGTCAGTAGTAATTAAAAGATGCATAAAAGCATACTGCTGCATGAGTTGCAACAGTCTATTAATACTGAAACCTCTTTTAACTTCACTGGTTTAATTTACTCTTTCTTTGTCCAGTCAGCACAAATAATGATGTGGTTTCCAATTTATGCCTACTTCAGTTTCACATCACTTTTTTCCAGCAACAGCATCACAGACAGATGCAGGAAATGCCTTGACGCTCCTTTTTTTTTTTTTGCCATTTAGCTAGTGAAATTACATCAGGAGGACATGAAAAGAAGACACTGACAGGAAGCCATTTTAGACTATAAAACATCAGCATCAGCAGCACAGAGCTGAGTGTGTGGCAAAGCTGTCTATTACTATGCTCTGTGAGAAAATGATGAATCCCAGCAGGATTCAAATCAGAGTGTAAATCATTCTCGATCAAAATACTCAGATTAAGGCCTGAAAGCAAATCAGTAATAATGACTTCACAGTGAATTGCAGCTGTAAAGCTTCCTGGTGACACCACAATACAATTCAGAGTGAGAAGAAACAGAAAAACACATTTAATAAGTAATATTGGTAAACAAAGGATACAGTTACACCAGTTACATCACCAGAGGAGCCAAATACCAGCTACTAGTCAAAAGAGCAGTCCACAGAGACTGTAAGAATAGACAGACCATCCAGTGCACTATCTGGAATGGTTACCAGAAACCTAACACATATACATACTGGAATTTTTTTAACGTATAAGATCAACAAGACACAAAGAGCCTTCATTTAAAGCAATGGAAATGTGGAAGACAATCAGCCAAGAGGCCAACTTGAAGCCATTTGGCCAAGTCAACGTGGCATGTATCACGAGGATGCACTATTGCCACTGCTGTTCTGTGTAGGCCTAAACCCCCTCAGTCAGATCGTCTCAATAATGGATGTGAATATCAATTCTGAAGTAGGGCAACAATCGGCCACCTGCTCTAAATGGATGACATCAAGCCGTACACCAAGAATAAGCGAGACCTTTACTCTGATTTTCTCTGGTACTTGATACCTCGAGAGAGTAAGGAAAGTATTGAGAAGTCAGCTGAATGGCAAGAGCAAAGTCTGAGCCATTAACATGTATGCACTGCCAGTTATCACATATCCTGCTGGGATCATAAACTGTCCAAAAGAGGAAATAGAATCCACAGATATCAAGAAAAGTAAGCTCCTGCCCCTGCATGGAGTGTTTCACCCCAAACATGGCACCCTGAAGCAGTATGCTAAGTGGAAATAGGGAGGCCAAGTATTACTGAGTATCAGATCCACTGTCCAGGATAAAATATCTAACATCAAGAAGATAGCCCCCAAAGATGAACTGCTCTGTGAATGCCTCAGGCAGCAGAATCCTGATGAGATCTACCAATGGCTCAAAAATGGTAGAATGACAGACAGCACAGAGGTACAGTATAGGTTGTATAAGGAAACGCCCGAGACAGTCCAGCATGTAATAGCAGAGTGTATGATACTCACCAGACCTGGATACCCTGGAGAGACACAATCAAGTGGCTGGTATAGTATACAGGAACATCTGTACCCAGTATGGACTAAAAGTATACAAATTCCAACGGGACATACACCCAAAGGTGATTGAGAATAACAGGGCTAAGCTCCTGTGGTACTTCAGCTTCCAGACTGACAAACAACTACTTGCTAAGTAAGTGGACATAGTGGTGGTGGACAAAGAGCATACGAGTACAGGGGTGATAGTTGTGGTGATACCACCTGACGCCAACATCTGGAAGAAAGAACACGAAAAGATGGAGAAGTATCAAGGGTTGAAATAACAGCTGGAACAAATGTGTAAAGTTAATACTAATGTGGTCCTTGAGGTAGTAGAAGCACTTGGGGCAGTGATACCCAAACTGGGAGAATGGCTTCAACAGAATCCTGGAACAACAACTGAAGCCTTAGTGCAGAAGAGCGCAATCCTAGGAAAAGTTAAGATACTTTGCTGAATCCTCAAACTCCCAGGTCTCTGGTAGAGGACCCAAGCTTCTTCAGTACATAGATATCACCCTACAATGGTGAGAAGGATGGGTGGATGGACGGACAAACAGATGGACAGAAAGACGGATAGACAGATAGATAGATCTCACTGTACAAACACACAGTATTGACCTTTTAATGCAATTAATATGCTTTTTATCATGTGATCTGCTAGTTACCAATTACTCTATGAGGCACTGTTTAATCACAGTTATTGTCATTATGTGAAAATATCATCATCTGTAGCAGCACAGGACTGAAGAGAGAGGAAACAGTTTTGACCTTTGAGTTTCTGCATGCATGAGTTTTTCTGCAACTCACGCAAGTGTAATAGATGTAGGGAAATTGTATCTCATGATTTACTGCATGTAGCTGTGACTTAAATGTCAAAGTGTCACACATGCCAGGCGTGTTTCAGGTCTGCTATTGACTACAAATGACTCTGTACGTGATTATCAAGGCCCTCAAACAGAAACCATTTTGCAAGATATGTAAATTTGGAGGAGGAAGAGGCAAACCACAAGATGTCAATAATGAAAATTATAGAAGAGCAATAATTCACTAAAAGCTGCCCCAGCTCATACATTCCTTCATGTAGTTGACAGCATTGCTATTTCAAGTGGTGTAGACAAACATGTGCCTGCCAAGTCTGCCAAAAGTACTTTTTTGTCGCACATCTTCATTTTCAGTTCAGATAAGTCTGATTCAGGTCAAACTGTTGGTCAATGAAGTGGCCATTCCCAGCTCTTTTTTTTGGCAGCATTAGTATTGTATGTCAAGGATTGACTCACAATAAAGAGGTTTAACATTGTGTGTGAGACAAATATTGGAGCAAATATCACTTCAGGGCCAGCTAGTCAATATGACTGTTCTTGTTCTTGACATGTATTTTCTATGCCTATAAAATGATGAAGTGATCTCACACTATACTAACTTTGTTTTAGTCAGCTAAACACATTATATAAATTATAATCGTTTTGCCAAAACCTGTTTTTTTACATTATGAAACCTGTTTTGTTTACTAGAGTAAGTGCTACAGCCTGTCCTCATGCAGCCTGATCATCCTTTATCAATCCTTTCATTCACATTACTTCATCCACTGTTTTTGCAGGGAGCTGGAGCCTCCCAGCTGACTGAGGGTGTGGGGTGGGAGTAAGACAGTGGTAACGTGTGCTGTAGGTGTGACAGAGGGGTTCAAGGTGGAGGTGGGACTGCATCAGGGATCAGCTCTGAGCCCCTTGTTCGTTATGGTGATGGACAGGCTGACAGACGAGGTCAGACAGGAATCTCCATGGACTGATGTTTGCAGATGACATTGTGATCTGCAGTGAGAGCAGGGAACAGGTGGATGAGAAGCTAGAGAGGTAGAGGTTTGTCCTGGAAAGGAGAGGAATGAAGGTTACCCGCAGTTAGACAGAGTACATGTGTGTGAATTAAGTGGAAGAGTGAGTTTACAGGGAGAAGAGATCAAGAAGGTGGAGGATGTTAAGTACTTAGGGTCAACAGTCCAGAACATTGGAGACTGTGGAAAAGAGGTGAAGTAGTGCTGTATGTAGATGCAGCATGGAACGGGTAGACAAAAGTGTCAGGTGTGATGTGTGATAGAAGAGTTCACCTAAAATGAAAGGAAAGGTGTACAAAACTGGTGAGACCAGCGATGTTGTTTGGTCTAGAGACAATGTCACTGGGGAAAAGAAAGGAGACAGAGCTGGAGGTAGCAGAGATTGTCACGGCTCGAACAAGACTGGTGGTTAACACAGAAGCACAACAGACAAACGGGCGAGTCAGGAATCTCAAAAAGGGTTAGTTTAATCAAACAGGCCGGGTTCAGGTATCGGGTGATCAGTCCAAACAGCAAACGAATCAGACAGACGGCAAGAGAACAGACAGAGTCCAATAATCCAGGCAGGGTCATACACAAGAGGCAGTCCAAAAAAACCAGGCAGACATATCCGAGGTGGAGTAAACTAAAGGCATGGTCCGAGAAACAGGCTGAGTCAATCACATAAACTAGAACAGCAAGCAGGATACAAAGGCTGGAAGGTCAGGGCGAACTCGAAACAATCTGGCAGAGAGCAGAAGACTGAGGTGGCATATGAAGGGTGGAGGCAGATTGGGGAGTGGCTGCAGGCGTGTGGAGAGAAGGCAGGTGATGGGAATGAACTGATTGCAAATGAGGGAAGGATCGGATATGATATGGTAGGAAAGGTAAAATGAAAAACAGAAACTATTAGACACGAGGTGTGACAGAGAATTGATGCTGAGGTTCTCTTTGGGAGTGACCAGGATGGATAGGATCAGAAATGAGTACATCAGAGGGACAGCACATGTTAGAGGTTTTGGAGATTAAGTCAGAGAGGCCAGACTGAGATGGTTTGGACATGTCCAGAGGAGAGATGGTGAATATATTGGTAGAGGGCTACTGAGTTTTGAACTGCCAGGCAGGAGGCCTAGAGGAAGACCAAAGAGGAGGTTTATGGATGTAGTGAAAGAGGACATGAAGGTAGGTGGTGTGAGAGAAGAGGATGCAGAAGACAGGGTTAGATGGAGGCAACTGATTCGTTGTAGCGACCCCTGAAGGGAAAAGCCAAAAGGAGAAGAACAACAAGCTGCAATTCTGATATCTAGCAAGGTTTTCTTTCGCCTAACATGAATGCCTAAATGTGCTCCATGGTTGTACTTTTTTTTAATATGTTGCTGTTGCTCTCCTCTGTAAGTATTTCTTCCTTGGTCATGATTTCATCTCATAAGACTTTCCCTTTCCTGTTATGTGGCTATGTGGTTAAAGATACATTTTGGGGCATTTTAATCTTAATACACCTATTATGCTGCATTTTGGCATGCAATGTATGAATGTTCTCTAATTCTCACACCTGAATGAATATAAAATGTGCCATCTGGTAGACAATACACATGTATCAGTATCTCTCCTGAGACTGTTGCTGAAGCGACCCGGCCCCAGATAAGCGGTTGAAGATAGATTGATGGATGGATTTCAAGTCATTCCTTCATTATATCACCTTGGGTAGAACATTAGAAATATGCGTCTTTAATACTGTGATGGTTATGTTCCAAAGAAATCTGTATTTTGGCAGCAAGTTTTCTGAACACTTTTTGTAAGGGAATCAATGTAAGTATGTCATTGTTTGCTTGTTCATTTAAAAGCACTTGATCATTATGACAGCTGCATTAAGTCAGAACTAGTCTCAAATTAATTTTAAAATCTGGTGAAACTTTTCCCCTCACTGCAGCAGTGAGCAGCATGTTGTGAAAATGTCCTTTCTTCGTCATATCTCATGATCTTATAATGTCATTAAAAGAGCCTGCCTGCAGTTCATGACACCCAAAACCACTATGAGACTATCCATCCATTCATTTTCTTCTGCTTTATCTGCCGCAGCGGGTCACAGGGAGTGACATTAATATTTATGAGCTTTTTAACTATTTACATCCCACTTCAAAGTAGTGATGTATTGTAATTGTCAGTGTTCGTCCGTCCATCCATACTTTAGTATGTCCACCAAATACATTCGCAACCTTTGCAGAGAGAACATGGGAACGAAAATGAGATGACCTTGATGACCTTGACCTTGAGAAAATTAGGTCAAGGTAAAATTTCAACATTTGTACACTCAGGAACCGTATAAAATAGAAAGTCGAGGAGGAAAACCAGTGTAAGACCATAGATCAAAGCTAGAGCTTTGACCAGTGATAGTAGGTCAGAGCACTAGCTTTGATCTTTGACCCA
This sequence comes from Antennarius striatus, assembly GCF_040054535.1. Classification (NCBI taxonomy): domain Eukaryota; kingdom Metazoa; phylum Chordata; class Actinopteri; order Lophiiformes; family Antennariidae; genus Antennarius; species Antennarius striatus. The sequence continues at coordinate 23,825,730 of NC_090776.1, read as the reverse complement.
AGCAAGTAGGTCAGGGTGTCACAGGATGTTAAAGTCTGTGACTGCTTTGTTTACATTTGAATTATGATAATTTTAATGAACATGTCCAAAAGGGAACTCATAGTAAACATATTTGACATAATAAGAATATTAGTGTTTTGTCACAAAAAGTTCTTTGTCCCACTTTGTTCTTTATGTCACTTCAAATCGTTTGCCAATGATATTAAATGTATTCATTCATGTGTGTAACATGTACATACAGTATAATACAGAAAGTTGAAATTACCTAAAATTAGTTTTTGTATTAAAAATGGAGTAGGTCAATCTGAGAAAAGAACTGTTAAACTCTGTGGTGGTGAATGGCATCAACTGTTTCTCTATATTTAGTGTTCATTCAATGAAGTGTCTGGTGCTGCCAAACCTAAGAGCATTTGTCACATTAGTGGTCAACAGAAGTGTCAATTGGCTATTTTATGTGTTTCATGTTGGTTAGCAGGAGACAATCAAACACAACAATGGAAAGTCCCAACTGAAAATGCTGAAAGTTTTGAATTAATAAAGCCAATCATTGAAGATATCGGCTACTAATGTAACTATGCATTTAATGGAGCTAAACTGAGGATAATGTGGTATCAAATACTTGCAGTGCAGCTCCAGTGGATTTTCCAAAGTAGCTTTTTCCCCCCCCAGCTTTCTGAGGCATTAGCTGGCAATGTCAGATTTTTTGTCAGGGCCTCAGAATCAGAATTAAAATTCAGACAAAGTATTTTGTATTATTGTATTATTGTTGAATAGGAATCAGGAATCCATATAGAAACATGCAGAGACACCAGTGCCTAGAGACACATAACCTACCCCAAAGGAAAAGAAAAAAGATGATTTGTAAGTTAATTGGTAAAATGGATATATTCATGCCAGCATATGTCCACCATCAGATTTAAAGCAACCAGCTCTTCCCCAGAATATGGAGATTGCCAGAAGTCATTTGGCAAACACAGAAAATCATTAAATGAAATGGAATGAGACAAGGAAATAGTGGGCTCTAATCAGTAAATTAAAGTAAATTTTTCATGCAAAACTTTGATGACTCACCTCTTGCTGTAAATCCTTGATGATTTTAGTCTTCCTCTCCATCTCCACTTTAAGAAATTTAATCTATAGACAGAACAGACAACATAATACGATCAGCATTGAATATTTTTTGATTCATTGGACGTATACAATTTGATGACGTTATAGATCCCATCAAGCAATGTACATTGACAGCAATAGTTGAGGTAAGATTTATTAATTCTTTTAATGGTTGAAAAAAATTCCAAAATAGGCTTAAAATATAGGCTGTATTCAGTTTCTACCATCCAGAGTCTCCTGCACTCATCCAGTGGAACAACTTTTTTTTATTAATCAAAGATCACTCCAGTAGGTTTTAGCCACAAATTAACACACATTTGCTTTTCTTTATTGCTGCTTTATTGCTTTATTGTTGTAGGTAGGTATCTGGAGGACTGACTCATAATAAACAACATCATTCACATTCATCAAAATGCAGCAACATGTAGTCCACTGCAACAATGTGAATAATGAACTTCTTTGGCTGGCAGAATAGACATCAGGCTTTGTATACGGACACTTGTTGATATTTTTCATTTTGTCTTTGTCTTCTCGTGGGATTTCTTAATGATACAGTGAGGCTGCATGAAGAATATCACAAGATTAAACAAACTTTGCAATCCTTGATTTATAGTTTTGAGTTCAGGGTACTCCCACAAGTAAGTTGTGTGCACAACATTACTCTTTCCTTACATTCTCTGTTGTTTTGTTGAAAAAAAATTCACAGTATTTTTTTTATTACTTTCCTGTTAAAAGCCTTGGGGAGCTGTAAACCAGGCCACAATAGGTGACTCATACCCTCAAAGATGTCTTCACAACATCAAAGGTCATGTTTAGCCACTGTCATGGCCTTTGAGAAGAAGCACTACTTTGAAATGTAGTTTGACTCATCTTTGCTGCCGAGAAAAATGACTATTAAAGCACTCCTACTCAAAGCAAAAGTGCTAAATGCTTGACAAGTTGTGCAGCTAGCAAAAACTGTGTTTGCATTTGAGTTATTGACTTTAATTTAACCTGAGCTTCTGTAACATTCAGTTTGCAACAACTATTTAGTGTGCCTGAAATTATAATGTGAAAGAATACTGCAGGCAAAAAATTTGCACCAGTTAACTCATTACTGGTATCAAGTTTCATACTCTTCAGATGGCCTCAGATCAAGGTTCACAAACTTTAAAATTTAAATTAAAATGTCACATTGGTTTTTTCTCCTGCCTTGCAAATATTTTTTTTTAACATGTTCTAAAATCTTTCATCAGGGACTGATTGTGGTACGTGACAATGCTGATACATTTTTCCCCCATTGAACCACTGCTTGTTTTCCTTATCACAAGTCTTTCATCATAGATGCAACATGGTTGATGTTTAGCAACCAAACCAAGATTCAAAGACCAGCTCTGGATGGAAAACTGCATCAATGGACGAACATATCTTCCAGAAATGAATTCTGTTTGTGAGAGACAGAGATAGGTCAAGGTTTTATCATTTTTTCTGTTTATCTTCATGAAGAGGAAAATTATGAGCATTGCATGCCCTTGAGAGAGGTCATTGAGATAACCTGGGGGACAAATAAGAAAGGATTCATGTGGCTGGTGACCTCATAGCAGGTATACAACCCCAAGGGAACAATAAACTAAGCCTCACCATTTGACTCGAGCCCACAGCATGATAACATCAAGGTTCATGTTTGAGCCTTTCAGTCATCACCAGAGCCTCTGGGAATGGAATGAAAATCTTTTTAAAAAGACCTGCTTCTGCAGCATTTAGGATTTTTTCTAGGCTTACAAGAAAAAACAAACTCATAATAAACATAATATACCAACTCAGTGTGCTGGACACAGTGTTGAATTTATGTAAGGTACAAAAAACAATTACCTGGCAGAATGGACTATTGTTTTTATCGTTTTTGAGCTAAATTAAATGAATGTTCAAATCTTCCAATGTCACACAAGCCTATGTCCTAATACGGGTCACATATACAATATAATAAGAATGACGACAACATAATGGGAACACCAATGAGGAATGTAAGATGGAACCGAAAATAGATGAGAGAAGTGCTGATACCGTGATACCAGACATGAATCAGTATTTAAACTAGCAAAGCTCAGAGGCACATGGAAAACAACAACAATCAAAACACAAACTAGCAAAATAACCTAACACTGCCAAAAAACAGGCTTATCAATCAGTCTGGACTGACCACAAGAGTGTCTCAACACAAGTTCCCCACACATGTGTACTAGAGTGTCTGCAACTTTAAAAGGCCAAACGGATAATAGAAAGGACATCTGTAAGTACCTGAGTACCCCAAAGCAACATCCAAATACACTGACATAGTGTAAGGCATGTAGGGAGCCAGCTCAATGGTAGAAATCAGATCCAATCAGTTAACAGACAACAATCTGAAATCTTAATCTCGACACAACACCCCTAAGGGAAAACTGGACTTTTAATAGGATTGCTTTTATACAACAACAATCAGTTCAATTTATTTACTCAAAATATGAATATTGTTGAATGTTTGTACTCTATAGACACACCTTTTTTTCTTATTATGGCTTATTCTGGTTATTATAGAGAATCATTTGTGCACACAGTCATGTAAAGTTTGTTGTAAAAACCAAACAGCTTTAATTTTATATCGATTAGAAATAACTGTACCAGAAAAGTTTAGTGGATTCACATCATTTTACATTAGTTATGTTGGCCGCTAAGTAAAAATGACAAGAAATCATTTGGCTCATCTCAATCATTGACTGTTTTTTTTGCTTACTCTTCTTCTTCCTCTTATTATTATTATTATTATTATTATTATTATTATTATTAATAATAATAATATTAATAATTTATTCATTCATTCATTCATTGTCTACCACTTTGTTTGCTGTTGCGGGTCGCGAGGAGCCAATGCCGCCCATTATTATTATTATTATTATTATTATTATTATTATTATTATTATTATTATTATTATTATTATAATAAGGGTTAGGTTTAGGATACATCTTCACAAAAAATATGTACCAAACACATTGTATTACGGTGCTGCAAACAAATTTTGCAAAACTTTATATTAGATTCTAAGAAATTATGAAAACATTTTTACATATTTTTGTCATTATCTTTTTTTTCTGAGGGGGGGTGTCTTTTTTTATAAATAGTGTCTAATTTAAAAATAAATTAAGTGATGATTTGCTGGGCAGAGGAGAACTGATGGATAGGTAGATACTATGAATTGAGAGACTGACAGATGGATAGATAAGTATATATTCTAAAGTTAAAACTGCGATTGTTCTTTTTAATTTTGTAGGGCTGTTGTGGAAGGACCGAAAGCTTTTTCTCACTCTCTCTGAGAATTTCAATTAAGTGGTGAGGTAAAGCGGCAAGAATGCTGAGTGCTGCGTAATGAGTGTCGATCACTGGGGGCCTGTGTGACAGGTGACGGGGCTGGTTAGAGGAGATGCTGACGGTCAGGTTAGCTCTGTCTTACCGTGGCCTGCTGCTTCTCTGCTCTCTCATTTGCCTCATCCAGCTGCTTCTGCAAGGCTGCCTGGAGGGACTTCATCTCCTCTCTGTCAAGTCAGAGGGAAGTGAGAAACACTGTTAGCACATCCTCCTGACACATTCAGAGGCCTCCACTGCCTGGGAACACACCGGTCTATACCACTGTTCAGAAATTAATTGCACAGTAACATATTTACTCAAATCAACTTCCTCTTTTATTAACTTAAGTTTTATTACTGCACTTAAGTTAACTGGTATTGAGGAAGGCCGCATGTTGACATGTATTACAAATACACAAAATTAAAATCACACCAATTTCTGATCACTCAACAATGTAAAATATATGAGAATAAAAATCCAAAGTATTGTGCATGAGTAAAAATGTCATTTAACAAAGACTGGTTTGTGCAAAGTCTATTAACTGTAATAATGTAATTTCCAGCAAATTTAAGAATAAAGAAGTGGATATTTTAATGGTGCATAGTCTTACTTATTCTAATATGAGTGTAAATGATGCCAAAACATTAATGCCACACTGGCGATCCCACTGGGGTTATTGAAGACGTCTTTGTTGAATATTTAAATTAAATCCAATGCAATATTAATTTTCTCTCTTTTCTCCTTTTATGGTAGCTGAAAATGTTTTTGTTTGCCATTTATTTTCTTTTATCTTTATTATAAATTCATCTTTAATTCCAGTCTAAATTCAAAGGTTTGTCTCCAGATGTACATCATGTGAGATCATGGACGGTTCAAAAAACACCATAGAAAAAGCAATAAAGGTAGCAGGGTCTGGGTCGGTTGGAGAATGCACAAAGAAAACACATGTGTTCATTATGTTTTCTTATGCAGTAAACCATTTGAAAGAGGCAGGTCTGATTTAATGTTTTCTCTATGAAGACTGGTGCTGTGAGATTATACTGTATGTTAAACATATATGCTGATGCATTAAAATGCCTTGAATATTTTAGTGCTGCTTGATGCTCTTGTGTACAAATAACACCAATACACTCTGAATTATGAATCAAGTGGACAGTTGATGTGGGTCATTGCTTAAGAAGACACTTGCAGAAATCAAATCAAAAACACAGTTCATCTAAATTAAAAGTAACAGTCTCTTGTCATTTCAAAGCATAGCTGTAATTTTAAAAAGAAATGATATGGTTGCTGTAAAATAGCATAACCAAATGTCAGTGTCTTTGAAACAAAGCTCAATGTTTGTTTGGAATGCATACCCATGCAATTTATAAGTATATATACTGTATACAGAAGTCATATTATCATTTTTTTGATCAGATGCCTTGTCTTTTGGCAAAACTTCAGCCTTGCAAAATGTAAAAAGCAACAGATGATGTGTTTAATTTATTTTTACATATTGTGTGGATAAAATGAAACATATAGAGGTAATTAAAATAGGTAAAAACCAACTCTTCAACAAATATAATCAACGAAGTCATACTGAGTACAAATACTGTACATTAACAGCAGATAGAAGCTCAGGTATACATTTTCAGAACTTAAACTATTTGAAATGTTCTGTTTTTGTTGTCAGTCTGTTGATTAACTTTTTATTGCATGAAAGTTTGTAACAATATAAGTTTGAGAAAGCAATCAAATCACTCTTTAGAGTTGTCAGAAATAAAAGACTCGCAATGAATCACCTGTCTACATCTGCCATGATGAAATCAGCTGGTAATCACACTCGACACACATGGAACACTAATACTAGCAAGGCTAAGTCTTTTTTTTCTTTCTTTTTTTTGATGACACCTGAGTACTGCCATGCACTTGTGACTATTGATTGACTATCAAGATATTGCACACAGGAGGCTGAACTTCAATCAGGCTGACATTTCAGAGAGCACAGAGGCCACAAATGACTCCCAATCATTAAAAGTCTCATTACACACAACGTTAATCAGACAACCTTAAATGGTGAAAACATTTCCAGCTTGCTTGGAGGAAAAAAATCAATACATCATAGATGTTTGATCTGGTGTGTCATAAAATAAAACACAATTTTTCACATGAAAAATTATGCTTCTAAAGAAAACCAAAACCACAATATGGTGCGCCCTCATCCCCCAGGGTAATACGTTCCAGGAACCACACGAATCCCGCAATAGGACGACAATCTTATTATTTACGGTAATTTAAACATTTATGAACCCTCCCCATACTGACATTATACCACCTTCTATCTGTATTACGTTTTCCCACACTCTTATCGACTGTTTAAAGCACTTTTGTGTCTCACGGAATGGAGCGCACCTGCGGATGCTGTCAGCCAATAGAATGTGCATACGGTATCATGTGACTGCCTACCAAAAATCCGCGATGAGGTGAAGTCACAAGAGTTGATGCGCGAATGCACGAGGGAACACTGGAATAACAAGGGAGTCAGAGACTGCAAGATCACGCGACTTACCCTGATTTACTTTCAGGGTAGGTCATGGTTCCCTGAAATTAGTACCTTACTAGTGCACAGATTAGTGCATACGGATAAGGCCAGTGTGAGTAAGACCATAGATCAAAGCTAGTGCATAGGTAGATCAAAGCACCAGCTACGGTCTTACACTGGCCTTCTCCCTCATCTTTCTATGTAATCAGGTTCCTGTGTATATAAAAGTTGAAATATGACCTTGACCTAGTTTTCTCAAGGTCGAGGTCATCATCTCATATTCATCCCCTTTGCTGCCCGTGCAATGTTCTTTTTGTTTCATCTTTCTATCTGCAACGATTGCAAAGATATTTGGTGGACATACGAATGAACGGACGGACGAATGAACGAACGGACACACGAACACCAACAGTACATCACCGCTTTGAAACGGGATGTAATGAGCCAATTTTTAAAAACCCAGAAATATTATTGGCTATGTTGTTAGTATTAATGTTATCATGTTATTTATTTGTTATTTATTTTGGCTGCATTGTTATCATAAATATGATCATGAACACACATTTTCACAAAGTCAGTACCATATTTTTTCAACATTCTGGGTCTTTAAATTTTGAAATAGACCAGACAACACATTTGCAACAAAGTCACAGTCAATAAAGTCTGATCCGACCTCACACTGTTCCGATGGAACAAATCGGCTTAGTTTAACACTTACAATTTGCAATAAATGTGATCCAAATCTTTTAAATATAATATGATCAATTCTAATTGACGAAAAGACCCTCCCTGATAAAGGACGCTTTTGGTTTATATGATGGCGCTCATGGCTGCTTTATTTTTGGTATCAACTGTGTTGCCTTGTTAAAAGTCTGATGCATTTGAATAGTTTTTTCATGATTAATTATTTAATAGATATAAACTGTGTGAAAAAGGCAGTTAAAAATGCATGTGCTTGTGTTATATTGAAGATCATCCTTTTAAGGGGCATTTCCTGTAAAATTAGATTAAAAGAAAAAAAGTGACGTGAAACCATGTAGAACAGTATGTAGAACAGTATGATCTCTGAATGGACAAGTGCATAATGAGAAGAATAACAGAGGTCAAAGATCAAAGTTAGTGCCCTAATCTACTGTCATTGATCAAAGCACTAGCTTTGATCTATGGCCTTACTCACACTGGCCTCCCTCTCCCTCTCACATCTTTCTTATTCGGTTCCTGAGTGTACAAAAGTTGAAATTTTACATTGACCTAGTTTTCTCAACGTCAAGGTCACAATCTCATTTTCATCTCCTTTGCTGCCCGAGTAATGTGTTTTTTGTTTCATCTTTCTATCTGCAATGGTTGCAGACTAACTGATTTGGTGGACTAACTAACTAACGGACTTACACGTAAATACTGACAATTGCAATACGTCACCGCTTTGAAGTGGGATGAAATGATTCAGATGATTTTCTCAAAGGAAAGACATTTCAAAAATGTTGTATATGGAGTGAGTGTGTGTGTGTGTGTGTGTATGGTTGTCTGTATTCGTATGTGGCTCTGCGGTACACTGGTATCGTGCCCGGAGTGTCCCCCGCCTCACGACCTATGCCAGCTGAGATAGATAGCTGAGCCCCAGCTCCCCGTGACCCGCTACGGCAAAAAAATAGCAGAAAATGAATTCTTCTTCTTTTCCTTTCGACTTTTCCCTTCAGGGGTCGCCACAGCGAATCAATTGCCTCCATCTAAACCTGTCCTTTGCATCCTCTTCTCTCACACCAACTACCTCCATGTCCTCTTTCACTACATCCACAAACCTCCTCTTTGGTCTTCCTCTAGGCCTCCTGCCTGGCAGTTCAAAACTCAGCATCCTTCTACCAACATATTCACTATCTCTCCTCTGGACATGTCCAAACCATCTCAGTCTGGCCTCTCTGACTTTATCTCCAAAACCTCTAACATCTGCTGTCCCTCTGATGTACTCATTCCTGATCCTATCCTTCCTGGTCACTCCCAAAGAGAACCTCAGCATCTTCATCTCTGCTACCTCCAGCTCTGTCTCCTGTCTTTTCCTCAGTGACACTGTCTCTAGACCAAACAACATTGCTGGTCTCACCACAGTTTTGTACACCTTTCCTTTCATTTTAGCTGAAACTCTTCTATCACACATCACACCTGACACTTTTCTCCACCCGTTCCATCCTGACTGAACACGCTTCTTCACCTCTTTTCCACACTCTCCATTGCTCTGGACTGTTGACCCCTAAGTACTTCTCTGCCACTCCAGTGGCTACATTCCAATGGCAGAAAATGAATGAATGAATGTATATAAAATAAACCGGTCGATCTACATTCCTGCGCTCACCTATGGTCACGAGCTGTGGGTCGTGACCAAAAGAACAAGATCCCAGATACAAGCGGCCGAAATGAGTTTCCTCCGCAGGGTGTCCGGGCTTTCCCTTAGAGATAGGGTGAGAAGTTCGGTCATCCGGGAGCGACTCAGTCGAGCCGCTGCTCCTCCGCATCGAGAGGAGCCAGATGAGATGGCTCGGGCATCTGGTTAGGATGCCTCCTGGACGCCCTGGGGACGACCCAGGAAACGCTTGAGAGACTATGTCTCCCGGCTGGCCTGGGAATTCCTTGGGATTCTCCCGGAGGAGCTGAACGAAGTGGCTAGGGAGAGGGAAGGCTGGGCTTCCCTGCTTAAGCTGCTGCCCCCGTGACCCGACCCCAGATAAGCAGAATAAGATGGATGGATAGATGGATGGATATAAAATAAATTTTCAAAATATATTTTACATAGTTTTTAATCATTATCTTTCCTCCCAACATCATTTTCATTTTCATAAATTCTTCAACCAATTCCAATGTTTACATTAGACAGACATCAGACATGCTTCATGTTGACACTGACGACAATATGCTGGTATCTTACATGTGAGTCATTCATGATGCCCCACTTTACCTCTGTGTGTGGCTGAGCTCCAGAATCCTCTGCACATCCTTCTTAGCGACTGAGTCATCATTTTTCAGTGACTAAAAGAGAAAGAAAGATTTGTTTTTTTTCCAGGAAAGAGGCAGTTTTGCATCTCAGCTGTTGACCTGCAACATTTTAAAATGCGCACAAAAGACCAGGTAAAGCAAATATTTCCTCTGAACTCATGGTAAATATTTCAAAATGTTCTTACATTTTCATTATTGCATGTTCATTCAAAGAAACATCAAAGCAAAATACAGTATTAAGTTGTGAGAAGCCCAAGAATCATAAAATAATTGAGGTGAATACTTTAATATTATGCAGAAAGTCTAAATTGCTGTTGACATCGCAAATAACTAAATAGGATACAATCTTCTGGTGATCAGTGTTGTATGAAAGTGCTAGAAAGGATGCAGGCAGGCAAACGGATTGAGATGCACTGGCGTCTAAACATCTGCCTGATGGGTAATTATGGATTAGGCAGGTCTCTTATTGCCACATAAGCTCCCCCAAGATATTTATATTTGTTTTGAGCTGAAAAGAGACATTTCCAAAAATGTGGACTTAGAGGGAGAGCTACTTTTAGTTAATATTCTTGAATGTACCATCTGTGGAAATTATCACATTTCCATGAACCCTGTGTCAAATTTGCAAAGAGGGGAGCTCCCTTCTTTACTTCATGCACACTTATCCTGAAGGACGAGATGGGTGAAATTAGCTAGGATGTGTATTCACTTCAGCCAAACTATTGTTGAACTGTGCAAATAAATAATGGAATTGTATGTTATTCCCAGGATTACTTGATTTTGTTCATTTTCTGTATGTTAATATTCAATAATTCATACATTATGCCATTGAAGAATGACAGACAAAAGGACTATATAATCAAAGGTAAAAAATAATATTTGTAAGCACTGTTTTACCCTCTGAAACTAGAAATATTTTTGCTAAATAAATTGAGTGCACTTCCTGTTTGCATGCCAGTTTTCGAATACTAGATGCAGGCTACAAATTGCGAGAGACATATATTCAACTAGCCACTAGAGAGCTGAGCTTTGGCTCATTGCAGTGTATGAGTTCAGGTGCTTAAGACAAGTTCAATATAAAAGATAAAAAATCATGTATCTAAAATCAAGGCCTGGTGCATAATATAGCCTGGAGTACAGCTTTGAAATATTGAAGATTTTTGTATAATTTTGTTCTCCATAAAGCAACCCCTTTACTTTCACACCAAAATCGGGCCAGTTTTAAGCATTGTTAACCTCAGTTACATCAAATCACTTACACTGAATATGATGATAGTTGATGATCTCACATTCTCACATCAAAATTCATGTAATTTTTTTTGATTGCTTCAATGACTGTCCTTTACATGAATTGCTGTGCTGTAATCATTCTGGTGTTTAATGCATTTAAAGTAAAGTATACAGTATGTTTGGCCAATAACATTCATGTCATGCTGTCAGTACAAGCAAGCATAATTATATGAATAGAAAATTCCATGTCAGAGGATATGGTTTACCATCTCACAGTCAACCAATTCGCTTGTGAATCAAAAACTCCAATTGTACCTGACATATTGTGATGTTTTTATTTTTCTATACACAATCAAAACATCTAACAGATGGAATTAATCTATAGTTTTGACTGGGGTTGAGCTAGGTACTTGTTTCAGACGAGTATCCGTTACGGATAAAGCATTTTTGACGAGTAGAAGCATGACAAAAGTAAAACTTGTTAATACTCGTGTTCGTGCAAAAGGAAAATCCTCATAACACATTCTGTGATTGGCCAGTCACACACAGCACCCGCCCCTCCTTACAGAGACAGAACTGTCGCTGCCCCATTCTTGAACGCACACACAGACATTGACTGATCTCTCTGTGCATGGCTTCACTGTAGCTCACATTGCTATCCTTAGGTTTTCTTCAGCCTGCCTCTATTTCATCAATTTAAGGTTACTTGGTGAACCTGTTTCTTTTATTGTTGCACGTACGCGGTGCATTTGACCAGAGAGAGCTGAAAACTGCTCGTGTTGCATTGGTCACAGCCTACACTCCAGTTGTTGTTGTTTTACCTGCTTGCTCTTAGTTTGACACTTTCTCACTTCAGTTCAAATTAATAATACTGTATAGATACTTTAACTGTTACACACACACGCATGCACGCACTCACACGCACTCGCTCACACACACACACACACACACACACACACACACACACACACACACACACACACACACACACACACACACACTTGCTCTCTCTCTCTCTCTCTTCTTGTAATAAAAAAAATTGATTTGAATCTCAATTTCAGGCTGTCCTGTAAAACGTTTTTTTTTAAAAAACAATAAATACAGCAATTTCTAATCAATTCATATCAATTTCAGACTTAAAATAATGTATGGATTGAAGCCCCGCACATTTTCAGTCAAACTGCAACCACTTCCGGTTTAAGTCCTGCCCATTCCGAGTACAAATACAGATACAGATAATTTAGATGGTTGAGCAGATACAGATACTGACACCGATAGTGGTGTACTCGCTCATCCCTAGTTTTGACACAAAACACTTTTTACTGTACTCAACCAAGCATTTTCATATAACAGAAAACAATCTAGTATTTGGTGTTACTGCTTACACGGTCATAGATGATGTTATTGATACTTCATACAATTTTAAAATGTATTATAAATTTGATGGGCAACCAGTGCAGCTCAAAAAGAAATGCATGACTAAGTTAATAATTTGTCTCCTGTCCACGCTCGGAGTCACAAAAGCATGTCAGTCTTTTTTTGTGCCATTAAAACTGATCATGTATCTGATGTCCTGAAATATTTCAAGCTTGGCCAGACTTTCTCACAGAATACTCAAAAGATAAGACTATTAAAAGTTGAAAGTTACTAGGTTTTTTTTTTCCTATAGATTTTACATCGGAAGTCCATTATCTGGGGGAAGGATGTATCTATGAGTGATTCCTTCTCAGTTTCAAAATCTCTCAATAAGAAATGTGTTTTCATTGTTGTTGATGACTGCCCTTAGGTAGCAACACGAACACAGAGCACTATACCAGGTCACAAGCCAATAATATTACAGTATGTCACTCAGAAGATTGCACTGTGCAGCTCTCAAAAATCCCCCCATGATCCATAAATGTAATTGATAAGTAGTGCCTCTAGGTACTCTCTCTGACATTCTACTAAATAAATGGCAATGTAGTAACAGGAAAAAAATTCTGCCTGTCTGCCAGTTCCAGTATTGTGCCTTTCAGATGTGACTCAACACGTGTAATCTGAGGCCATGTCCACACGGTGCCGGTTCTTTTTGAAAACGCAACTATTTCACCCCGCATAGAAAAAATCTCCATCCACGCGTAGCCATAGAATTGCATTGATCAACACGTTTATAAGCTGAACAACTCCAAGTACGACAGGCGAGAGGACCAGGACGTGTGGAAATTCACGCTGTTCCTCCTGGGGGACGATCTCCATCAGAGCTCTCCCACCAGCAGGCAGCGCGACCCGGTCTGACCCAGAACTCATGTCGGGGTCTTTGGCAAGGAACGTGAATGAATGAATAAATAAATAAATATATAAACTTTATGACTCAAAAAGAAAGAAACAGATGAATAAATATTCAAATGTCAAGCATGTTTATCAACGCGTCTTCGACGTGGAGCTGTTATACGTCAGAAAATAGCTGGTTTTAGTTAGTTTTAGTACCATCCATTTTGTTTGTATATATAGACAAAGGTCTAACGCATTACGTCACAGCGGTTTTTGTCACAGAGACATGCCCCTCGGATGGAAAAAGTTGCAGATACTGCGTCCACATGAAAACGCAGACCTGGCCTTTTCAAATATCTTCACTTTCGCCAGCATTTTCAAAAAGTTGTGTTGTCGGATATCTCCGTTGTTGTGTGGATGGAAGGCATAACCACAACAAAAAAATTTGTGTTTTCAAAAAGATCTGGGACCGTGTGGACGGGGCTTTAAAGAGAGCAGGCACACATCTAGAAGAAAGGGCTGTTAATAATAGACTGATCAGATAGTGTGCAGTGGTGCCTTTAACTCTTAACTCTTAAAAACTATATGGGGAGAGGATCCAGTTGGAATCAGGTTATTGGCCGGGGATAGCTAGTAATATCCATGAATGTAGCAGAGAGAATTACATTTGTTTTAATTTGCCTTGTCTAAAAAAAGAATTTTGAAATTTGACCTAACCCTAACCCTAACCCTAACCCCTAACCCTAACCCTAACCCCTAACCCTAACCCTAACCCTAACCCTAACCCCTAACCCTAACCCTACACAGAGTCCTGCACATGCAAAACTGATGCTCGAGGAGTCATGGTTTGAAGATTAGTGACCCTGATGAAGCTGCTGTGTTTGATATTAGGAATGAGAAAGGCAGTGGTACGCCCCCTTCAGGTTATCTAATTATAACAGAAAGACTCTCCTTTTAAATTATGTGTAAATGTCGCAGGTTATATTACAAAGTCCAATTCAAATTATTAACACAGCCCACACTTAGGTCAAGGGTAAAATAATCTCTATTCTTATACTAACAGCTTCACAAGGGCTCACCCAGGAGCCGCTGCCAAAACCAAAATTTTCCAATATACAAAGTTTAATTATGAAGGTTGCCGACCTCCGCTTATGAGCAAATCCTTGAGACTATAAACACTTGCTCCAAAAAATCTTTCCAGAAATACTAAATGTTTCTCCCTATTGACTTGGTTATCTTTAAAAGTCATAGAGGTTTATGTAGATTATATTTTACCCTTGCAAAATGATTTATTCCACAGCACATTATTCCAAATCTCACCCAACCTGTGCCCTGACCATCATGTTGGCGCAGGGCCCAGGGCCAAGACAGATGCCAACTGCACTTGCCTGGAGTGAACTAACATCAGAGCCTGCCACGGGATGATGATAACTAGACTACATGAGCTTTTTCCAGATACATGGGAAATTGCTCACAAACGATGAAAATTTATGCATATAACTTCCTTGATTATTGATTTTATGAAAATTCTATTGGTTGTTAAAAGTTGCCTGAGTCCTAAAAACATGAAAATCCTGCAATCAATGCCGCTTTGGGAGCACTGTAAATGTGAGGCTTCTGGTGCCCAAGGTCTAAATGTCAAAGGAAGACATTTTTGGCAAGATCTTTGTTGGGCTCTGTGCTGTGACTGACAAATACTAAATGTTTAAAATATGTGAATGTATAATTGAGTTTCTGTTCATTTCTTGTCATTTCCAAGAGCTGTAATGAAGTTGACCTTAACTGACTGGTGGGGAGTGATGTGCTCTATCTGGCACTGAGATAATTGTGTTTCGTAAAATACTCAGAGAATAATAATACTGACAGTATAATAAGGAGCATTACTTGATGAAATGTCCAACATGGTAAAACAAACAGATATCTTTGTCTGCAACACAGATTTCAATCCTCATCATCACCAACTACAAGGTCTCTTATGAAGTCATTAATATAATGATTTTTCTGTATTATATTTATTTGTGTTAAATCATCCTCATTATAGGATTGGCTTATATTGTACTATCATGGTGTTCAGGCCTAATTTAATTATTACAATTCTCTTAATTTTCCAGCATAAAAACCACATGCATGTGAAGCATTTTGTGGGCAAGAACAGAATGACAGTGATTTTTTTTTAATTTAACACAGATTTGTATTTACAGTTCTAGTTTGAAAACATTTGATGTATTTATTATAAGCACAGATTTAATATTATTATATATTATTATTAAAATCAAGTCAATGGAAATTGTTAATGTGCACATCATTTTTGTTTGACATCAGCCCAGTTAATAAAATGTTAAAATATATCTAATTAAATGATGAAATTAATTAGTTTAGTTATTGTTGAGTAAAGTAACTAACATTAAGTAGGTAGAGTCAGGTCAAGTAAGAATCATCTGAAGATGAGTATAGGAAATGACATGTGGTCCTCAACTCCAGGCCAACGAAACCTTTAAACATTGTTCTTAGTCAGAAACGTCCAAACCTGAAGGTTGCCTTTTATGCTCTCCAGCTCCTTTGATGTCTTGGAGAGCTGGTGCAGAATGCTGCTCCGTTCATTGAAGACTTCCTTTAGCTTCTTTTCCAACCCATCATAGCTTTGTCTGTTGAGAGAATGACAAAGCAACATTTCATTATTAAATGTGCATCACTGGCTGAAAGAATTCAATTGTTACTGCAACTCTTGGGAGAAGTTCTTGTTTTAAAATAGCGCGGAATTGTTAAAGCTTAAGGGTAGAGTAGTCAGTGAACACGCTAATATAGACCTTGCATAGACCTTAGGTAAGTGAAACAAAAAGTGTTATACATTCCATCTAAATAGAGTTTAATACTATTCTTAAGTTATTCATCAATCTTGTGAAAGCCTGATTTTCACTGGATGGCATCATTTATCAATTATTACTATTATTACTACTACTTCTAGAGAGACAAATATAACTTTAAAACAGGCGTTCACTAACTATAAGCATTATAAAGATTGTCTTGATGGATTTTGCATAAGTATCTCTCTGAGACAAAGCTTTCCTCTTTTATGCAAAACTGCAACCACAACCACAATATCTGTGTATATATTTGGAAAATTATTGCAATTATGTCAAAGTATGGTTGTGCATAGCTGAACATTAGTGTCACTGCCAAATCTCCACTTATTATCAATGAGACATGTGTCTCTGTAAAGACCCTGTGGGCACATTCATTTTATTCTTATTGTTATTGTAGCCCCCAGCCAATAACAGTGAACAACATGTGAGGGCAGACAAAAGGCTAAAAGCATAGCAACCATC
The DNA here is from genome assembly GCF_040054535.1 of Antennarius striatus. Lineage (NCBI taxonomy): Eukaryota > Metazoa > Chordata > Actinopteri > Lophiiformes > Antennariidae > Antennarius > Antennarius striatus. The sequence continues at coordinate 23,808,947 of NC_090776.1, read as the reverse complement.
TTAAAATCTGTCTTCACAGCTGTGTCTGAGTCATGGATATTTGAAGGACTGGAGGTGGGGGGCCCACTACCAAATCCTACTCAGACAAAATGTAATAATTTTTCTGTGCACTTATTTTCCCTTGAAAATTACATGGGTCCTTAATAGGCCCACGCCACATCAATTCGATAACTTTCATAGAAACTTGAGCAGTAGCTTTTCCTGATACAATGCATGACATCCTTAGTGGAGGTAACATGTGACAGCTGATGCGAAGTTAACAACCTGATTTTTGTTGAACGCTTTCAATCAGTGTGATCAGAGAAAAGGAGCTATGAGTTACCACATGATGGTTTTGACTGCCTGACACAAATCTAAAAATCAATTTTTCATTTAATCTGACATCCTCTTTACAGACTCAAGAACAGCAACAATTCTTCTGGGAGGTGTATAAACTCAATTATATCTGAATTATGCTGCTACTAAAAGAGCCTTTAGGCCCTGGATTTCTTCAAATTTTATTATTTTGATGACCCCTTGAGTCTTCTAATTGCCAGTGTCTATAAAATTGAGCACCACCATTCTACACATCCAACACATAACAAGAAGAGGTCATGTACAAGTGTCAGAATGTAATCTTAATAATAGAATTGGAATGGAGTTGTACGAAAAGGAGAGGTGGTTAATGCAAGTGCAAAATGTGTATCAGACTGTTGGATTTAATGGCCCTGCTGCACATTTTGTGAGCCTCACTGGGCCTATTTTACTTTGAAGAAAAAAAGAAAAGGTAGAAAGAAATTTGCACCCTGGGGCCGACATAATTAACAACTTAGGAAATGTATAAAGAGCAAACCAATTTCACTCTTCAAGATGCATTCACTGATTTACAGTCCATCTGAAAGTATTCACAGTGCTTCACTTTTTCCACATTTTGTCGTGTTGCAGTCCAACTCCAAAATGTATTTAATTATTTTCCTTTCCTCAAAATTCCACACAATACCTCACAACAACAACATGAAGACAGTGTTCTTGTTCTTGCGCCCTCACGCATTCACGCATCAACACTTGCAACTTCACCTCATCGGGGATTTTTGGTAGGTAGTCATGTGATACCATACACGTATCTATTGGATGACGTCATCCGGTGGTGCGCTACGTTCCATGAGTCTCAGAACGCAACGCACTTTCATGAGACATGAAGGTGCTTTAAACAGTCGAAAAGAGTGTGGGAAAAGGTAATATTAGTATGGGAAGGGTTCATAAACATTTAAAGTACCGTAAATAATAAGATAAATGGTTAGTCGCTTTATTGCGGAATTCGTTATGTTCTTGGAACGCATTAACCGCGAGTAAAGAGGGCGTACTGTGTGTATAGACACACACACGCGCGCATGCGCGCACACACACACACACACACTGTGAATGCCCTGTGTGTTCAGGATTGTGCGCTCAGGATTGTCCTGTTCGAAAATGAATCTTTACCCCAGTCTGGACCTCTTGATTTAAAATGCTGCATTCATCTTTCCCTTTATCCTGACTTGCCTCCCAATTCCTGCCACTGAAAAACCTTCCCACAACCTGATGCTGCCCCCACTGTGCTTTGCTGTAGGGATGGTACTGGCCAGATGATGAGTGGTGCCAGGTCTCCTCCAAAGATGACACTTGACATTAAGGCCAAAGAGTTCCATCTTTGTTTCATCAAACCAGACATTGCTTCTCATGGACTAAGAGTCCTTCAGATGCCTTTTGGCAAACTTCAGGCATGCTGTGATGTGACTTTTCCTGAGGGGGGCTTTCGCCTTACTACTCTACCATACAGGCCTAATTGGACTGCTTCAGAAGTTCTCCTCTCTACACACAGCTTCAATGAATTTCTGGAAGAAGACTGATAAACATTAAAATTTCAAATATTTTGGCACACTAAGATGGACGGGAAATTGTTTTACCGGACATAATATTAAAGTTCCTACTGCAGTCTTAAAAAAGGGAACATATACGTAACCGCCTCCTAATTCATTGTTGCATTTTTGAATATATAACCAAGTTAAGCATTTTTTCATTATTTGAAGTGCCTAAACTAAATATCCTAAAACTTATCCTGGCTTACATCAACAGGTGAATATTGTGCAGAAATGACTGACAACAACAAATTAAAAGTGGAAATTTGGCTTCCACACATAGTGTGCAAACATTTACAGAATTTTGAAATTTAAAAGGTTTTTGCTGCAGCAGTCATTTCGTATGTCATAGTTTATCATTTAAGTTGTATTGTAGACTACTGGGCTCATTTTTTAAGTCGCACATTCAAAAGAACAAAACTCAAAGCTGGAAAGAAGCATCCGTTGAGGCTCGCAATGAGGCAGTATTAGCCGCTATCATGAAACAAGGAAATGTGCCACTAAATAGTGTTTCCAAGCTAGTTAAAGACCTCAAAATGTCTATAGAGGGATGCCTTGACTCAACTGATGTAAACCTGACTGCACTACAGAACAAGTATCACGTTGGAGGACACATAGAACGCATGGATGAGACTTTAACAGATGCCGACTAGAGGCCATATGCAAGGAACTTCAAGTCGTCAACGGTTGTCTTAGGCCATGTCCACACGTAGTTGGGTATTTTTAAGAACAAATATTTTTCCCCTCTGCTTAGAAAAAACATTGCGTCCACATTTCATTTTTTAAAAAAAATCTCTGTCCTGTATCCGCGTGTATTGATCAACACGTTTATAAGCATAACAGCTCCGTGAATGAAGGAAGGAAGGAAGAAAGGGAGGGAGGGAGGAAGGAAGGAAGGAAGGAATTATTTAATTTTATTATAATTGTATATAAAAACAGGGTTCCGTGGGCAATGAGATGAGGACTATCCCCCCCAGGTGCATTTGTAGCAAAAAAACCCAAAAAAAACAAACAACAAAAATAGAAATGGGGCGATTAAGAAACATAAACGATACACTTTGTGACTCTAATAAAAAAAAACAACAGGCAAACAAATATTGTCATGTGTCAAACATGTTTGTCAACATGAATTCGATGTGGGGCATTTATACGTCAGAAAATGGCCGACCATCATCTGTGCTCAATGCCTAGCAACAGCACTTTGGCTTTCAATGTAAGTACTATAGTGATCTGATGGCCAAGATAAGAACATGGGGATTTTGGAACCATGCTCTCTGTACTGATTATGAGAGTATTGTCTACCCCGCTTGACCTGTGATGGAATCCCACAAGTCTACAACATCTGTTGGAACCTTTATTAGCACTTTTTCTATTTTAAAAACCAGATACTGTATACAATACCAATCAAATAACTTAAAGACGACTTTATTCTATCAAACTTCTTGAAGATTTGTGCTTTGAATTTCCCTGATCTTTCCTTTTATGCTCCAATGTGACACAATCCTTCCTTAAAGCCAGCGTAACACAACACAAATTTCATAGTTGCCCTGTTTCCATGGGTTACCTCTTCCTTGCACATTGAAGAAGTTTAGGTGAAAGACACAGTCGAGAGTACATTGACGACGGGCTATAGTGAGCGGCACTAGAGAGAATTAATCGGCAGAATCGGCTGCAATTTCCAAAAAACCAAACTGAATAGGATGTTCTCCTGTGTTTCTGCCACCTTTGATAAATATAAGGCAAGTAAGGGGACTCTGGGTAATCTTTTTTGGTCATGTCCTAAGCTCTCAGTCTTTTGGGTTGATGTTTTTAATACCTACAGCATCATGTACAAACCCCATTAAGTCCTGACAGCCTATGTGCAATACTGGGTTGTACCCCACATTCACTAATAAGAGACAGTCTCAGGATTAAGTGTAAAGGGATAAGTCTGGGTTGTACTGCAAGTGTATTGCTCTTGTGTAAAGTGCTTTCTGGGACTTGCCCCTTAATTTTGCCCTCCCTTGACTTCAATACATCCCAATGGCATGGAACCCTGACTATTCAAAGCTTGTGGATATTCTTTATAGTTTTTTGGACTTTTGGACTTGGCTTATAGATACTGGGCATACTGGTATCTTTTATATGAACTGGCAGTTGTTGTTTTCTTTATTTTTTGTTTCGTTTTGTTTTATTTGTTTTATCTTGTTTCTTTGGTAAATGTGTGTTGCCCTTTTGTGACAGTAATAAAAAAACCCTTAAAATACAATCTATTGAAAAAATAGCTTTTACTTTTTCTTCCATGATTAAATTCAAAAGATCAAAATATTTTTCTATTTGCTTCTTTATGAAATTACTAATTAATTAATTTACTCATTGTGATAGATTCCAAATGTCAGCAACAGCTTGAAGCAAAGCATATCCCTTTCATTAAGCCAAATAAATCCTTGCTAAATGCATAATGGAACTCGCAAAAACGTTAATATACTCCTTAACCCTTTTACCTTTCACAAGAATTGATTTTCAAAGATAATATGATAAATCTTTCCTCAATTGCAATGGTAGATGCAAAAATAAATAAATAAAAATAATTAATGCCTATGCATAGAGCCCAATGCTGCCACATAATTCTAAATCCATGGCTTCGTTTCAGCCTGGGCCATCCTCCAAAACCCTGCACCCCCATGTCATAGATCCCAACAGCAGATCATACACAATAACACATAAATCACCAATAGAAAAGCAACACCTGGGAAATAAATAAATAACACGGCATACTCAGTCCCACACATCACTTGCCACCATATGGCACTGGCTGAAAATTTATTGCAAGTTCATGCAGCAGGAGAAGATGGGCTTAGAGATTCTTCCCTGTCCGCCATATTATTCATTACCCAATGGAATAGGCCCTTGGGTATCTGTGAAATGAATAAAACCCATAATTCGAGGCCAACTGACACAGAAACATCTCTATCACAAGGTCCTTAGATAAAGCTTTAGCTTCTTTCTACCCAGTACACTCTGCATTGTTCATTACAACAAGCAAATGATAACAGCTGCATGATTGCACTATAACCTCATAATAAGCAGTGTTCCAGCAGCCTCCTTTCATACAAATATCCTCTTTTTGAAGGCAGAGAAGTGTGATAAAAAGGAGCAGAATGTTTGACAAGAAAGGCTTATAATCAGAAATGACACCACCAGGCACATGGCCATAAAGCAGTGGTGATGAGATAATGAAATATTTCATTTCACACATCTGCAGTTTGAAAATCAGTCCCTGGATATCTTCTTGAAACCCGTCAAATAGACCAGACTGTGGGGGAGGCATCATTTATTGGCTTTGGTTATTGAGGACAAATATTTTTTTACCCTTGCAGTCAAAGTCTATCCTAGAGTTATATGTGGCTGACCCTGCAGTGTGAAACAGAACTGCTGAGACTAAGGGAGATGCCACTGTATGCTACAGACAACATCCAAGTAATGTCTCAATGAAGGAAGTCAAGGCCTCACAGAGAGAGCTGTAGAAGCTCAGGCTGAACTTCTGGTAAAGTGTAACCTGTGAACTGTTACAGTATACAGAAACAAACACAACAGTAAAACTTCTCTGGACAACCTTGTGACCCAACTGTTTAAATTTTTTCATATAGATTGGATCGAAGCACAGTGTTCTCTACATTTATGGTAATTTGCATACAGAGGTCCTGGAGCCTCTGATAAACTTTTTAAAGTTAAAAATAAAAAATCAGTTTTATGATATTGTTCAAGAACATAATGAAATATTGGCCATGATAATGGTTAAATTGGCAAAAACTAAAATCAAATGGGTTATGATCATTGTACACTACATTGCCAAAAGTATTCACTTGTCTGCCTTCACATGCATGTGAACTTGAGTAGTATCCCAGTTTTAAACCATAGGATTTAATATGATGTCTGCCCACCCTTTTCAGCTATAACAGCTCCAACTATTCTAGGAAGATTTTCCATAAAGTTTAAGGGGTGTGTTTAAGGAAATGTTGGATCATTCAACCACAAGCACATTTGTAAGGTTAGATACTGACATTGAACACAAAGGCCTGACTCGGTCTCTGCTCTTATTCAACTCAAAGATGTTCTATCAGGTTGAGGTCAGGACTCTGTGAAGGTCAGTCAAGTTCTTCAACACCAAACTCACTCATCTATGTCTTTGTTGAATTTTGCTGTGTTCCCTGGTATGCAGTCATTTTGGAACAAGAAAGATAAATGTCCAAACTGTTCCCACAAAGTTTGAAGCATGAAGTTGTCCAAAATTGTTGTTATGCTGACGCATTAAGAGTTAATTTTACAAGAACTATAGGGCCCAGCCCAACTCCCAAAGAAAAAAAAAACACACCATAATCCCCACCAAACGTGGCACAATACAGTTAGACAAGTACTGTTGTCCTGGCAACTACCAACCCAGACTTATCTTTTAGATTGCCAAATGGAGAGGCGTGACTCATCCAGAGTCCATGTCTCCACTGTTCGAGAGTCCAGTGGTAGCAGGCTTTACACCATTGCATCCAAAACTTTGTATTGCATTTGGTGATGTATTACGTGGATGCAGTTGCTTGACGATAGAAACCCATTTAATGAAGCTTTCTACACAATGTTGTTGAGTCTGGAGGTCTGTAGCTACTGACACTGCAGAAAGGTGGTGATCTCTGCTCATTATGCGCCTCAGCATCCACTGAACATGCTCTGTCATTTTACATGGCCTTCCACTTCAAGACTGAGTTATTGTTCTTGCAAATTACGTCCACTTTGTTATAGAACTACTACATTTAATTGTGAAAACTTATTGTAAAAAAAACCTTATTAGTCTTATTGTAGAGGTACCATACTATTGCTATACAATCCTGGAATTCACTGAGATCCTGTCAGCAAACCATTCTTTCACAAATGTTTGTAGAAGTAGTCTGTACGCCTAAGTGCTTCATTTTATATACAGTACCTATGGCCATGGAAATTAACAGATGAGTCTCGTGACGAGAAACTTGCGCGAGATCAAATCATAATGGCGATTTCCGGGTTCGAAATTTAAGTGGAGAATTTGATAAATTGTGAATATTTTTGTTGAATGGAGGTGCAATTTTTCCCGATATTATATTGAAAAAGGTAGCATCGATTTTTTTTTTTATTGTAAGTATTTAAAGCTTGCGTCGGAGGGATGCACGTTGTCTGATGATCGTGCATCCCCGTCAAAAAATGTGCATCAAAGACGCAAGGACGCAGGCAAACGAGAAAACTGTCAATAAATAAGAATAAAAACATATAATATCATATTAAATACGTACCTGTATGTATAGTTCCAGTATCTACCGTTAAGTTTCACTCGTGAATTTATGTGATGGTTCTGAATGCAGATTAGTTTATGGTAAGTTTTTGCTGCTTAATACAGTAGTTGAGAAGAAAACCTAAAAGAAAATGCTTAACCGGTTTATTAATCGCATCCAACAGCAACAGCAACATTTAGTTATCTGTTGATCCTAGAAGCACATGTTTATTACAAGCACAAAAACATGGCTCCACGGATAGACCACCATCAGTTAGACTTAGCACAAAGACATATACGTTTACCATCTTCTGCTTAGCAATTAGCTACAGCCAAATAATATTGTGAGTTAACTGCACAGTTTGAGGAATCTGATTCCTGCTCACCTAACATGAAATCTGGCGAATTTCACAAAATGTTGAGAGAGCCTGCATTTCAGGCAAGGGCAAATGGAAGGATTCTCCTGGGAGTAGTGTCTTTTGAGGCCTCTCCACTTCCAGACCTGGTATTTTATGAACCAGCCACAGCTGAAATATGAAGACTATCAATCCTTCATGCCACATGTCAAGAATACACATAATGCAATGACCGTAATAAAGAATAGCGACTTGAACATAACTGTTTGTGTTCTTGGAAAATAAAATGATTTACTTTGCATTCTGAGTGAATGACTCTCATGCTGTGTATATTTTCTTTGAATTTATGCTTTGAAATTTATTACTGAAACAGCTTCCATCCACAATGGCAATTAGACAAATATTGAACATATATTAATGTAGCAAAAGATGTGTAGCAGGTGTCTTTTCGATTTTTTTTATTTTGGAGCAGCCACTTAATTTGCCAGTGTCTATCATGTCAGCAGCAGGAATTTATGTCTAATCCAAGTAAATGAACACCATCTCACAGGGTCAGACGACAATGAGTTCTCCTTAGAGTTAACTGCTGGCAAGGCAATTAAATGCTATAAAGTCGTTTTCTAAGCCTTGGGCTGTGGCCCCCTGTAGTTTGTCAGTTCATAAATCTGAATCACAAACTATAATACACCATAGACGGTATTGTCATTCATTATTTCTAAATTGTTGAAACGTGCAAAATGTTTAGTAGTTTTTTGCTATCTTGCCCAGGCTGGTTACTCAGTTTTGGATTTCTGTCATCTCCAGTTCAATCTTGTATTCACTCTCAAAATTATTTTCAGTGCAAAGTGAACGGCCTCTGCCTGGAGCAGATGAGAGCTAGTGGCATTAGTTAGCAGGATAGCTGATCATCTCAACTCAGCATATTTTGTATAACGTGGTAGAGGTGAAGGCTCAGTGGCTCCTGGTGATCGAAAACCTTTTTTGAGCAGTGCAATTTTTTTTTTCTTTTAAAGGGAAAAGTAAGGGAAAAAAAGGTAATTGCTGTACTGTTTTCAAAACACTGCAAGTAATTTTCTAATAGCCTAGATAGATGACTCAGCCAGAGAGGAATGTTTAATGAGAAAACAGGATTTATTTATTTAACTTTGTACACACAGCAAGAGAGAGAAGGTTTCAAGATTCAGATTTGCCATGTTCATTATTACAGAAAGAATCTTATCTCAAATATAACAAGAATCAAATCTGCAGGTCCACTTAAAGTTATTGTCCTAAAAAAGGCTGACCACCTAATGGGGGTGGGGGGGGTGTATTGAAACTGCTTTTTCAAATGGTTCCCTTACAGTATAAAAACATACATGAAACCATTTTTCTAGCAGCTCTCATCTCAGTGCAGCAGCCTAGCCAAACGGCTGATATCTGTTGACAGACAGGTTAAAGTCTGGATAAGTTGACAGTTTATCATAGGGTCAACACAGAGAGGCGAACAACCATCCATCCATAAGTAAAACTTTTTTTTTTTTTCATTTTGGACCGTGCGACTACAACAGAGAACCTGAAGGGAATCCAACAGACACACTGAGAACATGCAAACCCACATAGAAACACGTCTCCCTGTAAGGCTTCAGCACTATTTATTACAGTATGCCACTATTATGTGTAATGTAATTTATATTTTTACATTTTAAATAAGTTCTGTGTCTGGTTCATTGAGACAATTTTATTGGATTCTAAATTCTGATCTGATCCTTTTTACTTTTATTGCACAGACAGACAGACAGACAGACAGACAGACAGACAGACAGACAGACAGACAGACAGACAGACAGACAGACAGACAGACAGACAGACAGACAGGCAGGCAGACAGACAGACAGACAGACAGACAGACAGACAGACAGACAGACAGACAGACAGACAGACAGACAGACAGACAGACAGACAGACGGACGCACGCTCAGGCATTACATAACAAATAATAATACTGGATAAACACCAGGAGAAAAAAGAAACACTGACATCACAGGACAATACCACACGACACACACTACACTACAGCATTAACAGGACATATACTAAACTAAAATATAAACTGTATAAAATTAAAATATAAACTCCAAAAATACAGTATACATTACAAAATACAGTGTAAAATTAAAAAATAAACTCCTAAAATATAAAACTAAAATATAAACTCCTAAAATATAAAACACAATATAAAATATCAAACTCCAAAAATATAAAATTCAGCATTAACAGACATATACTAAACAATAACTAAAATGTAACAGTGTAAAATTAAAATATATACAGTATAAAATTAAATAAAATCCATTCAACCACGTGCTGACCTCGCCACCTCCCCCCTGCTCCTCCTGAAAGAGTCATTGTACCCCTTCCAAGCAGCAGAAGGGTAAACACCTACTCCTGTGTTAATTGTATTCATTCATAAAACATCTAATATGGATGAAAACTTGGATTATTACATCTTCATGTTGATTCCAGGAAGAGAAGAGAAAGATCGAAGCCCAAAATATCTCACAATAAGCTGACTCAAGCTGTCGCCGCTGCTGTGAATTAGAGATAATATTGACGGGTGTCAACAAGACCAGCAGCTTCAATGTCCAATCATATTATATCATAAGCAAAAACATGAAAACAATGCCAATGGCAGCCATGTCCCTTGGTAAATCTGAAGCAAACAATGGAAGAGCAACCTTGTTGGTCAGAATACTTCAAATTGCAAGATCATGTTTTCACAGAAAAATATTTTAAAATAAATTTAATGAATGCTGACAGAAAACTGGGTACATGCTTCTCTTTCAAGCATCGTTTTCATTCGGTCCCATTTGTGCTTTGTTAAAGCCACTGCAATACGCTGTTCATGCAAGCTGCATATTTCAAACAAGCCTCTCTCAGAGTCCTTGTTACAGGCCCCGGCAAAATTCATTAGTGACTTTAAGGTTCATGTACACATTTGAAATACAGCTACATGTTTTTTGAGTTAGCATTCAGACAAATGATATTAACATGAAATGGATGTGCTGTGAGCCATCGCTCAGTGATTGACTTTATATCCAATTCTATTATAATTGATTTTTACATCAATAGCTACTGTACATCAAGGGCATTTATTTGCTGTCATGCACATTATATCCAGACAGCTGTTTATTTGCTACTTCCAATTTCAGACTGGATTAATTATGTCATTAAGATTTGGCAAATAAATAGCTTTAATAAATGGGACTGCCCAGAGCCTGAATTAACACATTTCTCTAGCAGAGCATGACCACCATCCAACATCTGGTAACAAAAGTCATTCATGTTTACCAAGTCTTGTATAAACATTGCACACAGCAGGGAATATTAATTGTGTGCATGTCAGGAGAAGCCTGGTTTTAAATCATTCTTAATTATTAGTGTTTGGGGGTTACAATGATACAGTTGATAGCAAGCAGCCAAATTTGTGACTAAAGAAAGATCAGTGTCTGGTGGATACGTCCGATCACTGTGCTTTAACAAAATAAAGATACATATTTGTAAGGGCTAATATTCTTCTTTTTTAATTACACCATTCTTTACCATGAGTGTGAATAATTTTGTGTTTTTGCCAAGGATGCTTACTATATGATACCCTCTGAAACATCGATGCAGTGGTGAACATAATGGTTTCAAAATGAAAAATAGATCTAGTTATATTATTCCACAAGCAAACATCCGGAAAAAAAACTTTAAACACACAATGCAGTTGACCAATGGTATGGTAATTAATGTGAAAAATGTCAATCTGATAACATAATTCAATTTGATGTTATAACAGACAAGTACCAACCAAAAACTAAGGCCGTGATGCATCTGATAAAACATAATTGAGTGTAGAGCAATTTGCGTTCAAGTATTTTATTATTTCGATAGATTAAAGTAAAAACATGATAAACCAATTTTACACATGAACAAGAAATGCATACATTCTGCATATTTTACTGTTAAGTCTAAATGATGGGATTAAAATTGAGGGCATGCGGAAAAGTAATGCATTTCATGTCTTCAATGTTTTTGTGTATCTGGATGTTCTTTTCAATTGGGAGGATTATGACATTAGAGGATCTTAATCATGTAAAATACCCAGAAATTTTTCAAGGTATTTTTGATCTACTGACTTCAATTCACAGGAGCTATGAAATGCACTATGGAAATTACATAGGAGCCCTCCATTTTCACATAATTTAAAAGTGTGTCCTTCTAATTATTTCATCACTTAAATCAAGTAATTTCCAGCAAAGGAGGTTCAAGGCTATGAAATAGAAATACTTAACATATTGGATTAATAATTCAATGGTACTTGCAGGCATTTCCATAAGTGGATGCCAATTACCTTCCCTCCACATGCCATACATGTGCTTTACACATGCATGGAAAGAAAACTATTTAGACAAAAGTTCTTTACAGCAGAATAGATTTTAGGACAATAATGGTAAGTTACAAAGTTTTATACAAATTATAAATTGTAAAGCATGAAAATTTCAAACTTAAGCAGGCAAAAGAAAAGAAAACCAATTAAAATCATACATAGAAAAACAAATATACATGATATATATAATTAGCAAACCATTTAGGAAATAGTCATCATCATCATCATCATCATCATCATCATCATCATCATCATCATCACCATCATCCTCATCTAACCTTATCTTATTCTTTTTGAGTTTTCTCTTCAGTAATACATAAGGAATGAAAAGCATTTCTCTATTTTTTGCCTCAGTTGAGCTCATCAGATAATCCACTTTGCTCACTCTGTTGTCATGTAAAATCTGAGTCTTTTCACAGAGACATGAAACTCTCTAAATCAAATAAGAGCATGCATGAAAAAGCTGCATTTGACTTATCCCTCAGTATGACAAGGTCAAATCCATTGTTTTCTAGCTATTTATGTTTTCACTTTTTTGTATCCGTGCTTTTCTTTACGACACTGTGTATATATAGTACCTGGCATCCAGCTGACATCCATGATATTTTCAGGTTGATGTTTGATGCTAATATGAATTATGTTGTCCTTTCACAGATGAATGTCCCACCCGTAGGCCTATCACTCAAATAAAGGCTCTAAAACATTCCAAAAATGTATCATAGTTGCCATCTTAAATCAAATCTCAGATTTAGTTGTAGCTAATACAATTCTGCCCATCTTGGTTTTTTAAAGCTATGCAACACCAAAGCTCCAGCTTCAGAAATTGTTGAGTTATAATGAAGCTGGGTTAAACTGGCACTCGTCTGTTTGCTATGAGTAGCACACTTCCGAACATCAGTGCTGACGGCTCTTTCTAATGATAAACTGATCTGTTTTGTGGTGGAGAGCCTCACCCCATCCCTCAGAGACAATTGAGAACATCTAATCCCACTTTTGTTTCCAGTGTTTGATGGAGAATGCTACAGGAATTAAGTTGTTTCACAACAAAGGCAGTGTCCCCAGGACATGAACACCACAAATCCAATCTTTAATGTTGAATTAATGTGTTATGGCAACAATCTAAGCAACACAACTCTGTGACCAAAGTACAAAATAAAATGTAACACAAAAGCCCCCAAACCTTGGTGTGTGAGAAAAAATACTCATGTGATTTTGCTATTGCTTCTATAATAATATATTAACCATCATGTTACCTTGTGTTAATCCTTGTGGTTGGTTGAGACAATTTATGGTGCACTCTTTACCCCACTTAAGTCACAATGTCACAGTCGTATAAAGGATACACAGACCTTACACTCTACCAAAGCTCCAAAAGCTTTGAATAAAAAAAAGTTTTCTATGTCTTTAGTTTTGCTTCAGTAGTAGAAATTGTTGCGTTATTCAATAGAAAATTTCCAGAACAAGGGTCTATCCATTCCGTAGTTATTAGTTATGTTTATGTAAACAGCTCTATAATAAAATGCACTTACTTGATTTGAAAATTAAAAAAAACTTCTGACATACTGTCCAGGTCTCACTGCCCAGGTCTCACTACTGACCAACCTCTACATCTTGCATTTATCCTCATCACAAGGCAAACGTGTATTTTAAAATCTGATTGTAAAATTATTGGTTTAAGTTGATAATACAATAAATAAGTCGTTAAAACAATGTGGAACAGAATTGATTGAAAGTGAAATTATCTGTATAAATATGCAAGCAAAACATTTAATCTTATTGTACACTGTATTAAAAAGGGGAAAAAATTAACTAAAATGTTCAGCTGTTGCCAAGTATGTATTTGCAGTGTTTCTCAGTTAGCAATTAGCAGAGGTGATAAGTGCTTAATGGAGGGTTTGGGCCAGATAATGTCTCACAGCACATAAAATAACTTCTGAATGCAATCACACTTCATGCAAACAGCTGGCCAGTATGAACTTTCATCCAAATTCAACACAACACACACTTTGCTGGTCACACACTTTTCTGTTAACAGTGTATTTTTTACATGACATTGTTGTGATGCCATGTAGATACATCCTGCGAAGCGGAGATGTATTGTTATTTTCAGTGTTTGTGTGTCCGTTTGTCCGTATGTCCGTCTACCAAACATCTGTTGCAAATGGAAAGATGAAAACAAAAA